>NC_079165.1:11138031-11140531 GCF_947568905.1 Ostrea edulis
TGATTTTTAGGTCCCAACATATTTTCTTCTTTTTCTTTTGACTAAAATATCATTTCAAACAAAATTGATCATAACAAAATTTTGCTTACAACAAATTAAAAATTTAAGTCCCGCTTGCGTGAAATGCAATCAGATATAACAAAATCCATTATCACAATGGTTGATCACATGTCTATATACAAGGGAAGCCCAGGGAACATTGTGTATAGACGACCAGGGAACATTGTGTATAGACGTCCACAATTGTAACTGAACTAACCAGTTATTTTTACTTTTTATTCATGCATTCTGAGCTATAGTTTTGAAAAAGAAATGGCATTATCTAAACATATCTGATAAATATTAACAATGCTGATCAGAGATAAGTATTAACAATGCTGATCAGAGATAAGTATTAACAATGCTGATCAGAGGAGTACAAGATTACAAGCTGCCTTACTCTCGAATCTTTAAAGGGTTTGAATTTTCTTCCCCCAAAATTGAACTTTGATGTTATAGCTTTGTAATGAACACTTCCGTATACAAAGCGTTCAATATTAGAATATAATGTGCTGGAAAACATGATAATAATGATAATTAAAAACAATTCTATGTGTGTGTGTGGGGGGGGGGGGGGGGGGTGGGGGGGGTGGGGGGGGGGGGGGGTGTTAGTCCAGCTGATTTTTAAAATTCTCTATGATGGAGCCTGCTGCACATGGTGCAAACTGATTTCTCTGATTCTGACAGCAAGGCAGACATCTTTGAAGGGACTAATTGAATATAACTGAGATGGAACATCAGGAAATTTAATATCTGAATCTGATTGATGATGCTGTCATTTACAGTCAATTTGTGACAACTGACGACAAAGACACCACTGATTTTAAACACAACATGAACACCAACTCTATTTCTGCAGCAGTCACAATGTTGTTTGCACATGCTGGCAGTAAATAGCATTGATAGCATGTTTCTGAATAGCTGGAATCTTCAGACAAAAACAAACAATTTATCTTTTGTATAGTCTTATAGTGATAAATTGATCAGTGACTGATGTACTAAACATTTATAGATTTATCATTTCATGATCTGAAGAAACACAATTAATAAATATTCTAAATACAATAAAATCATTTTAAGGTATTTCAAAGTTTGTCAAATTATTAAATTTTCAATCACTGAGATGTCACTGTCATTAATAGGACTTTAAAAACATTCCATGTATTTTTCAACTCCATACACAATTTGAAATTGAGCATGTCAAAGTGCATTTCCTATATAACACAAATAAATCTATCAAAGGGGAAAAACAATACCACTGGTGAAATAAATTACATTCAAGAAAAATTTATACACAGAAGAAAAGGGCAAACTTCAACTTGTCACATGTCATTTATACTACTGGCAGTGTCCGCTTTCCTTGTCAGCTTCTTTATGATTTGCTACAGTTGTAAATTCAAAGGTCTACACCCCCCTTCCCAAAAAAAACCTCATATGTTGATCCAGCATTTCAAAATGAATGATTCCCCAGTCATATTTTATACAATAATCCCACACACTGGTATTGTATAGTCTTCAGCAGTTTCTCCTTTGAAATCAACCACTTCTTTTTCAATATCAAAGCAACATTAAGTGCAGAAAACATCAATACACATATCCTCACCGCTTTGCGTCCATTTCGTTTTCTCTGGTTCCACTGATGAGATGTGGATGAAGCCGTACCCTCTCAAGCATGGGCTGAAATACACATTCATGTACATCATTCTAAAGTATGGGCTGAAATACATGTTTATATTCATTATTTATCTTTTGTAGAGCTGCTTACTACACAATGTTCTACTATAAAAGTAATCTTTGCAAATTTTGCGATGAATGAATATTCAGTTAATTAACCCACAATCAACTATACATTACATGTATTATCATATATTCTTGATTTCAGCTAAATTAATCCCCAAACAAAAGGCTAGGTATACATATTTCGCATACTATCCACAAATATATTTCATGTTTACAGCAGGTTATTCCTTCATATTTACATTTTAGCATGGGAACTCGGAAGAAATGAATTTCATTTTTGAAAATTTCTGAGGTATAAACTGCCACATTTCACGATGGCATACTTCATGAAGAGCGGTCACATTTCAAGAAGGGCCTCAGTTCATCCTGTTCATATCCTCACATATTTTCAAAAGGGAAATTTATTTTTTGATATTTACATTCAACTTCCATATCTGTTGGAATTCCCACCTATTAAAATAGACATAACATATTTATCACGATTCACATGCACATTGTTCACAACTGCAGTGCATTCATAAGGCAATGGCTATCATTTAAGAAATGAACATCACTTTTGAGCTGTTCATGGTCAGTATGAACGGATTAGGATTTGAGGCAAATTCTGTGAATCGCGCTAGCGATTCACAGATAATTTGCCTCAAATCCAAATCCATTCATATTGACCATGAACAGCTCAAAAGTAATGATCATTTTTTATATTTCTATTTATGTACTAAAA
>NC_079165.1:11145531-11240531 GCF_947568905.1 Ostrea edulis
TCATCTGTCCATCATATATCACTAGAACTTGTATGCTACAGTTCCTCAACTAAAATTAGCAAAGTACATAAAGTAATATACAACAATATGAGAGACAAGCTCATTATATTTCATTTTGAAATTTAATTCTTATTTCATCTGAAATTCTAGAACTTAGCATATAATGCAATAATTTACTACATATTCTTCTACCATAGTAAACCTATTGAAATACTTATTTAGTACATGTAGTACAAATTACATTTGTGCCTATACTTTGCTTAAATATGACATTATTTAACAGTAAATGGATGCACATCTAATTTTGAAATGGATGAATGTTACTCTAAAAGCTTTCCATATACCAACTAGAAACATGCCATGACAAAACCACACATTTTATATTTACCCTCTCTCGGAGAACCTATAGCAAATTATAACAACCTTCAACATCACACCAAGAAAACTCATATAATTACCAATATCGTAAATATTTATTTCATGCCCTAAAGCCATTGATCCGGATAAGAAATACACTATACAATGTGGAACAAGGAACCTTACTTGGCTTCTTCACATTGAAGTTAATGAGATGACCAAAAATGTCGAATATGTCCGGAAGGTGTTTGCCGACCAGTGACGGAATAGCGGGCAGTAGGACTGTAATGACCATCACTCCGGTCATCAACAAGGGAATGTCTGTGTCGGTCTGCAATACAAACAGAAATATCAACATGAACATCATTTAGCACTACTGTTGTTTATGTGCATACTTAATATAGCAAAATCACTCGAATACATCAAATCGCATGAACATTAATTCGTGTGTGGTCTGATAATCAAGAGTTCTTACATGTATTTTAACAACAGAAAAATAAAAGCAAATAATTTTATTTCATGAGTGATGCCTCTTGCAAAATGACATGATAATAAATTCCTCACATATATTAAGGAATATACAGTATTAGGAACTACATCAGTGATAAGTCAGGGTACTGACAGATTTCCTGATAATGCTGATTGATTGATTACATATTGTTTAACGTCCTGCTTGAGAATTTTTCACTCATATGGAGATGTCACCAATGCCTGTGAAGGGCTGCAAAATTTAGGCCTAGACTCGGCACTTACGGCCTTTGAGCAGGGAGGGATCTTTATCGTGCCACACCTGTTGTGACACGGGGCCTTGGTTTTTGTGGTCTCATCCGAAGGACCACCCCATTTAGTAGCCTCTTATGACAAGCAAGGGGTACTGAGGACCTATTCTAACCTGGATCCCCATGGGACCTGATAATACTGAAAAAAAAATCTTATCAAAGAAAATATGTTTTAATGCTGAAAAAATTCTTATCAAAGCAAATGTTTTTTTTCCAAGGTGAAATGGCACAAAATCAATTTTAATGAAGCATTTGGCATACTTGTAGGTCATGAGCTAATGATAATATATTCATTTCAAGGAAAGTTACACATGTAACATTTCCACGCTCTAAATACCGCAGTAGCTCAGTGGTAGAACGCTTGCTTCATAACCGAGAGGTTGTGAGTTTGAACCCTGCTTATGCCATGGCTGCCTTAAACCTAAGACATAAACATAGGTAGTGATTGCTCCTTTGCCAAATGCTCGGCATTTAAAAGTGAGAATCATGGGTCTTTCGGATAAGACCTTAAAACGGAGGTGCCGTATCACAAAATAAAGAACTCTCACTGCTACAGCCCTGAGTGCTAAGCAAAGGTCTAAATTTGTGGAACTTCACACCTACAACTGGGAACGTCTCAATATGAGTGAAAATTTCTTGATGGGACATAAAACAAACAATCAATCAATCATCACCCTCAAAGAGATAGAGAGAGAAAGAGAGAGAGAGAGAAAGACTCCTGACCTTGAGACATCTGATGAGCGCTGGAAATATTGGTGGTTTAATTAACTTATGGACCCACATGGGCTGTTTGCACACTACATGCAGGAGAAGTTTCATAGCCAGAAGTTGGTGCTTTTCGCTTTTTATCCCATCAGCTAACTTTTCTACCAGGTGCTGGAAACACGATATGAACAATGAAATAAAAGGTGAACTTATAATTTTTCTTAAATATTTAAAAAGAATCCAGAAAGAGACAGAGAGTAATCAGCAGTAAACTTTAACTCAATCTGTGAAACATGATGTCAAATTCCGTAAGCGTACTGCCGAGGCGAGTTAGAACAGGTAGACTTTATACCTTGTCTTGAAGTTCGTACAGCCCCTCACAAGGCGAGTTAGAACAGGTAAACTTTATACCTTGTCTTGAAGTTCGTACAGCCCCTCACAAGGCGAGTTAGAACAGGTAAACTTTATACCTTGTCGTGAGGTTCGTACTGCCCCTCACAAGGCGAGTTAGAACAGGTAAACTTTATACCTTGTCGTGAGGTTCGTACTGCCCCTCACGAGGCGAGTTAGAACAGGTAAGCTTTATACCTTGTCGTGAGGTTCCCGGACAGACATGAGTATATCAATGACTCGCTCAGTCTGAGCAATGTAGTAGTAGTCCACTAAACTGTTTATCAGCCATGACTCCTTCACTGCGAAAAAAACCCCCAACTCAAATCAGTTAATATCACTACCAACTGTTCGTTACTTAGTAAAAACTATTATCCTTGTCAAACATCATTTATTTAATTATCATATACTGAGGTAGTCGCTACCATCATTTTGATATCAAATAAAAGGAAATATAACATGTCCATTAGAACTAGTACACATTACACACCAGCACTGAGATGCTGCTGAATTTCTTCAGTAATTTCATCCACAGTTTTCAGTTGATTGGACTCCAGTAAGTTGAAGAGTTCCCGCACATCTACCTGTACTCCGCGTCCATCTACCGAGTTCACCGCCATGGCGACTCAGTTCAGACTGCAGCTCCCTCTACAATGTATTACAATAGACCGATAAGAAAGCTCAGACTGCAGCTCCCTCTACAATGTATTACAATAGAACAATAAGAAAACTCAGACTGCAGCTCTCTCTACAATGTATTACAATACACCGAAAAGAAAAACTCGGACTGCAGCTCCCTCTACAATGTATTACAATACACCGATAAGAAAGACTTCTGTGGAAATAACTTTCATCCCTAATAACTTTCTTAACAGAACATGTCATTATTTTACAGCATGCAACTCTCCATGATAAAATGTTGAAACACCAAGAAATAGATTTGACGAAAATCAGTGCATCTGGAGTATGTGGAAATCAAGACTATTTAATAGAATTAATCCTTGTTGTAAAATGGGCAATCTGATCAAAAGACAAGGAGCTTGCTATATCATAGAGGACAAAACCTCTCATGGGCCATTTCATAGAGGGCAAAACTTCCCATGGGCCATGTACATGTACATGCAAAGGTATCTTTCTTAACACAATCTATGTACATGTGTATCTAAGAGACCTTGTATTATGAAAATCTATATAGAATATACTATACCTATCAAGTAACTGTATAGTTAGAGAAAACTGTGAAAGCTGTTTTTAAAATGAGCCAGAATGCTTTCTTTATTCTTTTAATTTATAGGTAACCAGAAATATTTGATCAATTCTAATGATAGTAGCTTAAAGAATTATGAATGCTAAAAGCATAGTTGATGTTGGAATTGCTATTTTGCACAGACATCCCCTAATTATACGAATTCCTCCAAATCTGATATCAAAGGGGAGATGGCCTTAGGCTCCTCATTTTTACACGGATTTAACACTGAATCCTGTTATAAAATCAATTCATTCATATCTATTTCTGTGTGCTCATCATGATAAAGCCATGACCAAGTTTCCTCCCATGAGTTATGATATCCTTGGATTTCCTTCGTTTTGCCATATTGCACTTGCTTTGTAGATACAGATGGCTGATCGTGGTGATTATTACATTCAGGACCCTTTCTTTTCCTGCTAAATGTCACAAACTTGTCCAATTTTACAATTCATCAACACATTGCGCGTTCACCTTGACATTGTTTCTATGTGGATTCAACACTTTGCAATCGAGTATAACTTCGACATACATTTAAACGTTTTAGTGATCCGTGTCATTTCGGTGAGAGGGTAGGACACGGTTTTGTCAGCAGAAATTAACATGGACATTTCGTGAAATTGGGATCTAGAGTAATTTTCAGTGTTGAAACTAAAATCGTGTTGAGAAACAATAACAAAGTTTAAGTTTGGACCAAGTCTGACGATCGTGTTTATGACCTGAATGTCTAGGCGAGTTCGGAGACAAGAAGCACACCTGCCAGGTATCTGTTATGTTTTGGGGATGCATTTCATATCATGGAATAGGGACCGTGTCACCAGTTAATGGCAATATAAACACTGATAAATACATTTCAATCCTTGATGAAAATATTTGGCCTGTAGTAATGCAGCACTTCCACAAGCCGACTTTGGACAGTGCACTTGCCGACCTTGGACAATGCTTCTGCCAAGAGTCAGAAAGAGCCATTGAATAAGCAGTAAATGTAGTACGACTGAAACCCGAATTCCTGGATAACGATTTTTTCATGATTTTTCTCTGAATACTGCATGCAACAAACACACAATTTGCAGAGGTCACTGTTTGTAACCTGGGTATATAAAAAAAATATGAACTTTTACAAAAGTACCAAACCTGAACCTGCCAAAACGTGGTAATTCTATTAAGTCTCAATATGACTATAGATCAATTTTAATGAACTGTCCATAATAATTTCTGCCAACAAAACCCTGCCTTATGCTCTCGGTGTACAGAAGATGTAGTTATATGCTAGAAACAACATATCATTTATAGCCATCCAAAGAAAGTTGTCTTCTAACGGTTCTTTCAGATACATTACATCCTGTTCTACTGTTAATTATATCTGTGAAGTCGTTCAATGTCTGTCTTTTGTTTCCTTTAACCTGTCTGAAGTATACTCTGTCATCACGCAGAATGGCCTCTTTCTTACCTCCTCTTTGATGCTGGTCTTTACTGACTGATCAATGACATCTATATTATTGGATTCTGATAAAAATAAAAACTGGTTGTAAAGTATGTACAAAGAAACATTTGTTATGATTTATAGTCTTAGGGAAATTCTCCAAAATTTTATCAAGAATTTTCTACAACTGAAGGGAACTGACTTCCTGTAGAAGGGGAGATATTCATTTAAGTCACAAGAGGAAAAGTACCCTTTATGTAGTGTTAAATCTAGGATCTAGAGAGGGCACACATGTCATATATTCAAAAGGGCACTTAGCGTCGCTGCAAGACAATTTCAGGGCACTTTCATTGTATCATACTATGATAGTAGTAAAATAATCATTTAGCCTCTTTAAAAGTTAATACCTGCTGCCTTGATTTTAAACTTTTCAATCAACCTTGTGAAATAATTAAAAGAACAATTGTCTCTAAATATTAACAAATAGTTTTTAAAAAATTACAGAGAAAAAAGGGCAAGGTGCAATTGAAAAGGGCACCAGCCAAAAAGGGCATGGCACAGCACCATGCTAGTTTGCTTTAGATTTAACACTACTTTATGGGTAGTTACAGGAACCTTGATAAATCCCTGGCATGTAAATGGGTGATGTGTAATTAAGGGTCCCCTTAATTAATTACACCAATATAAAATACAAGTATTGAGAAAAATGGGTGTATAATTTTTCGGTAGCACAACATAACCCATCTTTGATGTACATACCTCCTACCCATATACAATGATACAATACCAATGGGTATTAGTATAGGTTTACAAAATATGGCTTATTTAGCCTTTCGAAAGGATGTGTTGTATAAAAAAAAAAAAAAAAAAACAACAACAACAACATTTTAACAAAGTAAACCGTAAAAATGTTGGCTATTAACAAGTGATGTTGAACAGTACATCATGACCTAGTCACCATTACTTCAATATGACATCTGAACATTACTCATTCATTCGTCTGCAATACATCAACTAAGAGAATAAATGTGGTGATGACCATATTCAAGGAAAAAATATCACAGATGCAAAGTTGTCGTATGACGTTTTGATAATGAATAAAAATAATAATTCTTGAAAAAAATAAAGAATAATAAAAGACCGCTCACCAGTAGGCCTACGGTTCTGCCCTTCTAATGCCTGTATCACGAGAGGACTGATTTACATGAAAGTCGATCAAGGGGTAATCAGGTTACAGCTTCAGCCTTACTGCAAAAACTTTTCAATGGTATGATGTAATATAGAAAAAGGTTAAACTATTAGCAATGTTACTACTAGAAAAGGATGATATTTTCTTACATGATACCGAATCGCATCAGTGGGAAAATGTCATCGTAAACCACTACCGTACTGACTACCTTTTATGAAATCGAATCGTCCGATGAATATCGGATGTTATTAATAGCACGTTAAAACCAAAGTCAAACTGATATCAAATTCCGGCACTTATTGTGACCCGAGAAGGCAATATTTTTATACAATACACATTAAAAAGTTTCAACAACTGTACTTTTACTTCCACCATAGGCTAATCAAGAAATACTTGTGCTTTACTAAAAGATTTAAATGTTTGATAAAATACTGTCTCTCCGTAACTTAAATTGTAACTTTAAAAAAAAAAATCTCTCCATTTTTTGACACTGGAATGCAGGAATATGTGTGACAAAAGTAAAAAAAAAACAAAACGAAAAAAACCCCCAAAAAACCACCACCTCAGCAAGTTGTTATAGAGAGTGATTTCATTTAATTATCAATGTTTTTCTTTTATCTATATGCTCATACATTATAATATTTTTCGATTATTTTTAATGACTTACAACCTTGAATTAAAGCTTCCAAACATCGATCAACCAATTGATTAGACAATGAACAACGTAATAAGGGGATAAATAAAATTCATAAAGACATTTCTAGCAAATTCAATATCTTTCTGATTCCAGTCATAATGTCATTAATTTGGTTGATTTTCCCAGTTGAATTCATAACCTTGCATATCCTCACAGACGCAGCGTAATTCGAACCATTTGTGACGCACATTGCACTGTAAAGCTTTTTACTTTGGTTATCAGACATGGAAAACGAAATTATATTGTAAATGGTATTCGCCGACGACCGTTACCGGTTCTAAAAATTATGTCGTTATGGGGGATACGTTAAAACGCTTTATTTCACTTAGACGCTTGTAAACACTGAAATGGAAAGAGAAACTTACGTAAAGTTTTCCGTCTCTCGACTCAAAGACGAGTTAAAGAAAAAAGGAGCCACCACGAGAGGCAGAAAAGCCGACCTTATAGACAGGTTTGTAGTTTCATACCTCATAGCCGTTATTTTCGTTTGTAATATTTCAACAAATTCGTAGCTCTGCACCCATGCAGACGACGGAGGATGTTTACGCCGGCATGATTATGCCTAAATATTGTTTTGATGCTCAGTGCGACAATTCTTTTATCAAAATGCATCAAAATTCAATAAATTAATGTGATATAAGTTATATTTATGTCATCAATTATACGTAATAATTATAGTACTATACGGACTGTTGTTAATATTGTAATACATGATACAATGGCATTCACTGACATGTACTAGTACGTCTTGGTACCTAATATTTTTTTTATGGGAAGTGGACATTGTACAGTACTTTATTGTAGGCTTAAGGCATATGATAGAAATAAAGATTTCAAGAATGACCCAATTCATATACCTGAGCCTTTGGAAGTTGATTGGCCAACGAGGGGATTTCAACAGCTCCAGGAATCACATAAAGAAGAAATCCCAGAGATAGGCATTGAGCAGATAGACATGTATTTTGTACATAGATTAGCAGGTTTGTTCTTATAATTTACTTGTATGATTAAGAACAACATTTTTGTAAAACATACATCTAACATTAGGAGTCATTTAATGAATGTGCAATATCTTATAGAATAATTTGTACATATATATAATTATGTGTTTATAAGTAAATAAATTTTAAAATCATGAGCTTGTACTTATGTGTAGGTGACAGACAAAGCACTGGTGATGTCAAGGCTATCGAGAAAGGAAGGCTGATTGTTGAAAGTGATAGAGTCTTGGCTGTGTCATATTTAAAGGAAGATAATTCCCTGTTCTTTACAGGCATTGTTGGCGCAGCCATGAAAACAAAGGCAAGTATTACATTTAATTTGTGGATATAATATACATTGTAGTACTAATTGTACATGTACCATGTATGTTATCAGTTATTTTCTCTTATTTTATTACTCTGTACTGAGATATTTTTGTAAAAATAACTAAAAAAAATTATATTACCCAGAATACATGTATGTATTTCAAATTAAAGGTAACATACAACTTCAAATTAAAATTTGACAAAAACTCGGGAGACATCTTGAACAGCCATTGTGAGTGTCCTGCAGGACGAGGTCCCCATGGAACTTGCAAGCATCTTGCTGCTGTTGCCATAGTTTTACTCTCTTGTTCTGAAGGAAAAGGTTTGAGGATTCAGAGATCATGCACAGAAAACCTGCAGACATTTCATAAACCCAAACATTCATACTCAGGTAAAAATACATGAATATTATGTGATGTTCCATGATGAACAGAAGCAATAGTTTTATGACCATATATTGAATCAAGTACAATAATTTATTTTTTTTCCACATGTTTAACATATTCAAATTTTGATATAGGTTCACCAGTCAAAGCTGAAGATCTGCCCAGGAAGCGGAATCTGACTGATGATTTTTTAAATGATCCCCGCCCATAACATCTAAAAGGTGTAGCTGGTTACCCGGATAGGGTTCGCAATATGGTCTTAAACCAATGTGCAGAGACCTCAGACAATCTGACATACAGATATCTCATCGAGAAAGCAAATATTCAGGTAAACATAAGCATGAAAATGCATTACTCACACAAGCAAGAATCTCACTTAATGTCCCTGTACATCGCTAATTATAAGCAGTGTCAAGTCAAAAGTATCTCGCTAGTGAACTTATAGCAAGCTATATTAGTAATGCATATAAAATGTTGATTTTAAAATTATAAGTCTGTTAATCTAAAGCAGTAAGTAGTGATGGGTAAAACTGCACATATAAAATAAAGTGTTTAATAACAAACAAACTGTAACACCTTTTGTTTCACTAGGCAGCAGTATTGGACCATGATTATTTGGAAAGACCCTTCACAGAGTATTGGGTTCAACGAGCTGTTGAGGTAGGTCTTTTGTTAATTGGCTTAAACTGCATTTCAACAAAATTAAATTTTATGACAGTTGTGCAAATGTTGTATATGTGTTAAAATAAGATATAATGTGCAATGTAAATTGATTGCAAGGATTTTTTCTCATGTTCATATGTATTACTAATACCATGCAATTTTATACTACAAAACACAGTACAAGATATATGGTTTTTGTTATATACAATTTTTTAAAGGTAACAGCAGATAAAGTAGTTGCCATTGAGGAGCAGACACGTGGACAAGCCAGCTCAAATAATTGGTTCAAGGAGAGATCATGGCGGATCACAGCCTCAAGATTTGGAGATATCTGTTTAGCTACAGACAGGCGTAATAGGCAGAAACTCTGCGAGTCCCTATACCAGCCTTCTGCTGCTGTATTTCGCAGTGAAGCTCTAGTCCATGGAAGTACCTACGAGACACGTGCTATTAGGTATGTTTTAGTGTGAGCTAGTCAGACAATCACGTGTACAGCAGAGACCTGGTTTGTAAATCTTAACGCTCTATATAAGCATTGGTCAAATCAGTAAATTATTATTTACATATATTATATGCCTTTTCTTATTTTTATCTCTCATTACAGATCCTTTGAAAGAGAGACTGGCCAAGGTGTTCAAAGATGTGGTTTCTTTGTTGATATGGATCGACCTTACTTGGGGGCATCACCGGATGGACTCGTTGGCAATGATGCACTAATTGAAGTCAAATGTCCCTTTGCTGGTCGCTTTGAGAAGATTCAGCCTGGAAAGTACTTCCCATATCTAACAATGGACTCTGTAACTGGTGAAATGAAATTGAAACCCACCTCTAAATATTTTTTCCAAATACAAGGCCAAATGCTTATTGCCAAAAAACAAATTTGCTATTTTGTTGTATACACTTTCAAAGATTTGTTCATCCAGAAAGTACATATTGATGTAGAATGTTGCCAGAATTCTCTTCTTCCAAAGCTTGATGTATTCTATGATAAATTTTTCATGCCATACTTGTTATCCTTGCTGTAAAGTGGAAGCATATATGCAAACTTGTGTTAAAGTTTCTTCTAAATGATTTATCGAGACAGTTCATTTTTTTTATACAGAATCTTTTTTGTATTCATGATTTCATTAGAGTCTGCAAATGATTCTTCATGTTTTTTTGCCTAAGTTTCTGCCCAGAATGCCAATCAATTTCAGATGAAATACATTGCATATCCATGATATGAAATTTTCTGTATTGACAATATACATGTAACAATGCATAGATGTTGGTTATATAAAGTGTTAAACTTTTTAAATTGATTTTTACAAAAAGATATTGTACTTTGACCCTTTCAAGGTAAATAGCTTTTACACTTAAAAGTTGATATGTCTACCTAGATCCTTGTATGATGTATCCCTTTGAATATTGACAGCACATGTTGCATAAAGGATACAAAAAATGTACGATACATTTAAAACTTGTAAGCAGAAATATGAACACAACTCTCAAGGGATTCACTGTATGTGCAGGGCATACATTTATTAAACTTAGACATGTATGCATGTACATTTTGATATACTACTGGCACATGTTTAAGCACTTTTATCAACAATGCAATTCCTAAAATTTGACAACATAAAACAAATGTACACAATTCTGGAAGCTAGGGGGATTTTTGACATTGGTAGCTCATGTTTCAAAATTTTGAACCTCTTTGCAAGCCCAATCACCCTCTCTACATGAATACGTTTTGAGGCAACTCGCCTATCTCTAACTATTTCTTCGGGGTCAAGTTGGCTTTTGCCCTTGAGAAACGTAGGTGTATTAATAAAAACATTCTGATTCGCAAATAAATCTTGAACAAGAATTCCCCGATCTGCCATAATGCTGTCACCAGCATCAAATTTGCCTACATCTAGCAGAGTAGAGTGTTCAATGATTTGTCTGTCAGACACAGAGCCCCCATAAGTAGAGGATACATAAGATACTGCTCCATTTGGAGTTACACCTACCATGGTTTTCAACGTGTTTTTGTGTTTATAAGAAGACCATGTTTTGGATTGTGCCTCAACATTTGATGGTTTGTGAATTGGTTGCTCGGTTGCATCTAAAATTACGCGTGTATTGGGAAACTTTTTAGCAAAATCTGTTGGCATATGTTCTTTAATGATGTCTTTAGAAGGCCAGAATTGTTCCTCTAACTCTTTTAATTGAAAATACAAAAAGTTAATCCAAGTTGTTACAATTTTAGAAACAGTAGATTCACAGACTTTAAAGAGCATAGCAAGTTCCACATCTTCTTTTGCTTGTCTGAGTTTCATCAGAGTTAAAAACAACTGATCTTGTGGACTTAATAAGCCACATTTGTAATTCAAGTCAAAAGCTGCTGGTCCAAGAATATTAAAGAGAAGCATGAAATGATCATAGCCATTCAAACCAGTGTAATAAGAAAGCATCTTAGTGTCCAGTTTCATACCTTCAATTGAAAATCTACCTAAGGTAGGTATGTCACACTGGATTTCTTTCTCAGCTGTTGAACACATTTCTTCTGGCATGGATGTGGACATACTTGTAGATGACTGATCTACGACAACTTCGTGATGTACAATCAATTCATCCATATACATGGGCAGGTCTTCAATCATTGGAGTACATGTATCTTGAGTAGACTCTCGCAGCCTCTTTCGCTTAGCTCTGTCAGACTCCTGGGTAGTACTGGTATTCTTGAAGTCAAAAACAGAGGGCGCAGCTCCATACTTAAGTCGTCTTCGTTCACCTGTCACAAATTGAATATGTTACAGGAATGTTGGTTGTAAGTTATACTTTATATTTAAAAGCTTTAAGATTCGCTAATTATAAACTAGATTTGTTATAATTGATTTACATAAATAGTCATGTAGCAAATTCAACCTTGCATTTTTAGCAGTCACTTCTACTGTAAAAAATATTAGGGGGGGGGGGGTGTCACCAAATATATGAAAATAACACCAGAAAATGGTGATTGTTAATGTGCAGACCCAATCTAATTAAAATTAGATCTTCCATCCGCTCCCCAGTTTGGGGAGCGGATGGAAGATCTAATTTTAATTACATTGTGTGGAGACCAGGACTCAGCTGGTTATATGTGTGTATATATATACATATATGGTATCATAGCACTCTTTCATCCTGTAACGTTTTATCAAAGCAGTATGTGTCTCGTCATATAGCCTAGTATTATATTAAATGAATACTGTGATACATACCACATGTCAGTAGTTGCACCTGAAAAAGAGTAAAAACAAACCACAAAGCAACGCATTCAAGAATGTAAAAAAGAACGTTATCAATACACGAATACAAGACAAAATGAAGAAACTTTATAAATCAATATTTGAAAGAAGGAAAAATTCAAACAATTCAACAAATCAATTGACGATGCAGCTTTATATAACTGATTGATAGGACCTCGATCTAACCTGATTCGGTGATTTTGTAGTCATCTTCTGTGAAGTGTATATGGCAAACAACGTCTTCTTTTCCTGGGTTCCATAATTTTTTTGTTTTCCTATCCATCCGTTTGATCGCTACCCTCCATTTCAAGAGTAATTCCTGATCTGTGGGAAACTTGTGACCCCCAAAACCACCACAAAGTGGAACACAACAATATTTCACCATTGTTTACTTCAAGCGTCTAATTGATAAAGCGTTTTCAGTATCCCCCATAAACCGTGACTAATATTTAAAACCGGAAACGGTGCTGGCGTAAACTATTGAGGAACTGTCTACATTTAAATTGTTGTATATCAAGATTCGCAGGGATTATTGAGTGTACAGACTATGATCCCTATAAACTCTCAGAACCGAACCGCGAATTCAGTCGAAGTTATCTTGTTGATGTTTTGAACTAATATCTATAGCGATTTGTACACACAAACCAATGCGTTTATGACAGCAGACCTGATTTGCTACACAAGAAAATATGAATTATTAAAATCATATTCCTGTATGATATGAGAATCTAGCTGTTTAATATGTGAATCTAGCTGGTTAGCCAGAATCTAAACGTATAAACGGGGTAGATAATTTTTTTTTTTTTTTTTTTTTTTTTTAGAAGTGTGCGTTGTATATGTTATCTCGTTGTTAAGAGCACCTTTCAATGTTATCAATTTGCGTGTAAATGTTTGATTTTCGACGTTTTCTCTCATTGCATGCGCAACCCTCTGTTTATCGGCAAGGTACGTACAAAATTTCACAAAAGAAATGTATGATCAAATTACATGTTAGTTTGTTAATATTTACATGTATATTTTTTTCAAATCCAGAGAAATTTTAAGATATTAATGAAAGCTATACAGAAGAGAGAGAGAGAGAGAGAGAGAGAGAGAGAGAGAGAGAGAGAGAGAGATCTTTTAACTCATATTTCAAAACCTTGAGTTATGGAAGTCCATAAGTAGAATTTGTTTTTCATGCTCTGCATCGTATTAATTCAATGATCACATATTTCGTTATTTCTTATTTGACATTGCGAATTTTTTATTGAGATATTTCATTACAGAATGAAAGGAGAAACGAGAAGGGTCAGAGGTCGCAGCAATGTGCCCCACGACGACAGCATCAGCGATGATACAGAGAAGAGAGAGGAGCGAAGATATGCTGAAGAGGAAGAAGAGGGTTTCCGAGTGTTACCTCCTGAGGAAAAGCGCTGTGTCAATGCCAAACTGTTTCTACTCCAGGAAGAGAGCGAAAATGGGCGTAACTTGTAAGTAATTTTCAACAGTATAAACATGTCGTGTGCTTTTACATGCATCAAGATGGTGCATTGATCATAATGCGACAAATTTTGATTATATGAAATTAAAGGGGCATGTACACGGTTGAGGTTAAAAATTTCTTTTCCAATTTTATTGTTTACAGTATTTCTAATGGTCAACCAAAATTTGAATATAAGTTTTTGAGTTACAAGTGAGATACAGCACTCACAATTCTGTGTTATGTAAACAAGGATGGTGCCATGTGTTTGTTTACATATAGATTGCTTGATAGGAAATATCATGTTTAAAAGAAAATGAGATATGTTAAACACTGGGAGCTATTGAATTATTTTCAGAATTAACTTGTAAATTAAAAAATCTGCTTTAAACGAACTTTTACCGTTATATCGAGCTTATATGTAAACAAAAAACAGGACACGAGCCTTTCTAACATAACAAAGAATTGTAAGCTCTGTATCTCCCATGTACCTCGAGAACTGACATTCAAAATTTTGCTGACCATTAGAAATACCTTAGTTACGCATTTTAAACATTAAAAATAGAAAAATAAAATTTCAAAATTTTCAGCTGGAATCGTGTCCACGCACCTTTAAGGTCGGGGTGTCTCTCTCACTCCACTTTCGGTGGGGAGGAATGTGGTAATGTTATGTCGATAAATTTACAACTGCTCTAGTTATAGAGGTGCAACGTTAAGTTACACTTTATAGCTAATAATAATAACAACAATACATTCCTTATTTAGACAGGATAGCACAATTAGTACAAATGACTAGTTTACATTGTGGTCCTGTATAAAACATATTCACAGACAAATAAATGAGAGAATAGAAAAATAGATAACAATATAAAATATATACATAAAATATAAACACGATACCATTGGGGGGGGGGGGGGGGGTATGCATGTCTATATATCACTTATTTGAGTAATAATGCTGCAAATATGCTGATTTAAAAAATGTAATAGAACCACAGCTTCTGACAGACTCGGCAACTGATTCTATAAAATTGTGGAGGATACCTTAAAAGACCGTTTATAATATTCAGTTCGAACTTTTGGTAAACATAAAACGCCACTATCGCTACTTCTTGTTGTTCTGGAACTAACTTGACTTAGAACCTTAAAAGCAAGCATTAGTTTTCTATATATAAAATAATCATGAACAGGCATCCATTTAAGAACACTAAAATATCAACCGTAGAAGTCTGAATTACTTTCACATTCAATGTAATTCTGGCTGTCCTTTTCTGTAATTTAAAACGTCTGTGAATAAAACCCCTGTTAGATCGGTTTTAGCTCACCCTGAATTGAGATAATTGCCACCCCTCCCCCAGAACAGTGGTGGATCAAAAAAAAATTAAAAAGGGGCTGGTTACCCAAGTATGTACCCTTTTCGCGAGAGAGAGAGAGAGAGAGAGAGAGAGAGAGAGAGAGAGAGAGAGAGAGAGAGAGAGAGAGAGAATTAAAGAGCCTAAATGAAGAAACAAAATTACTCCTCCCAATAAACCAAGGCACTGCTACAGGAGGGGCACAATGAATGAACATCAGTATGTCTGGAACACAAGGTACCCTCCGAATATTTTGTGATCCAAAACTACTTTTCCCATTATCAACTTTGTTTTATCACTCCGGCGCAGCAAGCCTCGTGTCTCATGAAGATTAGGGGGAGGGGGGGGGGTCGAGTTTGAAAAAAGACCGGTTACTAACTCGCACTGGTTTCTATGGAACAATTATTTCTCTAAATTGCAAGTAACTGTAGGAAAATACTTGTAATGAACATGCACGCAGACAGTTTCAACATTTTTTGTATTTCAGGTACAACCATATGAGTACACTTTTGGCAAACATTTTAGCAGAAAAGTCGGAGGAAGCTTTGGAGAAATTAGAAGACGACAGTAGAACCTACAAACGAGAGAGGTTTGCGTACAAGGAACCCTTCATTAAAGACAATCCCGCCAAAACGCCTACTGAGGTTCTAGCGCAGGCGCAGTGGCGAATGATGAAGGTGCGACTTCTTGTTTACAATGCTAAGGACTGGTAGAAGTATTTAGTTTGAGTTTTTGTTTATTCGACAGATCTTATTTTGTATATATACACTGGTACTTCGTTAACCCAGATAGTTGTAAACCACAGGTACATGAGGACAGGAAACAGCACCTTCCCCAACCCCCTTAGAATGTTACCTCCGGACCTCTTGTGACTTTTTTGGTCAATCACTCCTTTATGACGTATTTCTGGTCCATCTTATGCCATAACTCCGAAAATTAAACAAACCTTTCATTTTAAAAAACCCAAACCCGATTAGCATATACATGTAGGATGGACCAGAAACATGGGGGGGGGGGGGGGGGGGGGGGTTAGGGGGTAGATGCTGTTACCTATCCTCAAGCACTTTTAAATTTTTCAGACTGCTTGTGGAGAGCCGAAATTCATCCCAAATGAAAGTTTTGGTACGTATTACTTAAAATCTGAACAAGTATATTGCACATGACGTCGGGTTAGAAAAAAATTATTCTTTGCATAAAAGGGCCATGCCAAGAAATCCCGTCCGGTCTGAATTCGTTGGTTTCAATAGGGCCATATTACATGCTGATTAATAGTAGCCGTCGCTTATCTCTTAATTGCGGTCACTGATTTATAACGGTTTTTCTATACCGGAGATTTTGCTAAGAATTTCTTGGCATGGTAAACGAGTACGGTATAGCCGAGTTTGGAACGGAAAATTTGAAAGGGTGGGGTGGGGGGGGGGTAGTAAAAATAATTTTAAAAATATGAACTACTGTATCAATACACATTCTGCAGACAGAAAGGTATATTCAATATTCTACAAAATATGCCGGCATCGGGATCGTTCGTCTAATGTGTAAAGGTATCACACCGGTAATTGTCCAATCAAAATGAACTTAGTCAATGGTAGTTCCATATATTTAAAAGAATGATTTTTTCCCCCTGCGCGATTCTTCTCATTTCCTCTTCTTCTTTTCTCTTAATTTTTGTACCTCTGATTAGAAAATTTTGTGTAATTTTCGGAAATAATCAGTTGTATACAAAGGAACTATTTGATGTTGGTAGCTGAGGCTACTTCCTGAGGTGCACTCGGGCTGTTTACACACATGTGAAAAACATGTGGATTTGAGTGTAGTCTTGTTTGCGGGTAAAAGCTTTCGAAAATTCTGCGTAGGATGTTGTTTTTGCGGTGTCGGCAGACGAGACGGGTAACAATGAGCATTTCCAACAGCGTTATTCGGCATTAGCGCGTTATTGGCATCAATTTAAACAAGTGATAAATTACAACGTTCTCTAACGATTCATTCAAAATATGTGATGAAGTGCAAGGGGGGGGGGGGGGGGTCACAATTTGTAATTTTTGCCATTAATGTGCAAAAATAATTTTCAAAACTGACCAAATAAGCTTGTATGGGGTTATTTGAGTGTTTTTAGTTGAATACACAAAAATCATGACGGCGCCGTTTTCAGCACCGAAGTTTTATTTGTTAATCTAAATATGCATGAATTATATACAACTGAATTGTACAGATCCTAGGGTTTTGACCCAGTTAAATTTTATGGAGTTTAAAAACGTGGCATATTTCGGCCAAAAACTACCTTGTTCTATGATTTTACATGCGCATATACAGATTTGCCAGACGAAGACGATGAAGACATTTATCGCCTGATACCCAACTTGATGAAGCAGGCTCTCTGTTTTGAACAAGCTGGGGTAGGGCTCCCCAGGGAGGAATTCATACGAATGTCAACCGCCATGAGGGAACTGGTTGAAAACTGGCCGGTCGAGACCCTGCGATTCTGGGGAAAGATCCTTGGTACACGAAAGAATTACTATGTAGTGGAAGCCGAGTTCAGAGACGGCGATTACGAGAGCGATCTTAGTGACGAGGAAGACGATACATCATCTAACGATAAGGTAGAAAGCGACAAATTATAGTCTATCTCAAATACGGGGCAATAGTCCATCACAAATACGGAGCAACAGTCTATCATAAATAAAAAGGTGAAGATAATGAACTGTGATCAAATTCATAACTCTATAAGCAATACAAAATAGAGAGTTGGGCAAACACGGATCCCTGGACACACCAGAGGTGGGATCAGGTGCCTAGGAGGAGTAAGTATCCCCTGTCGACCGGTCACACCTGCCGTGAGCCCTATATCTTATAATCAGGTCAGTGTGTAAAGAACGCCTAGCAATTGGTATGAAACACGTCAGACAACATTTGATCCAATGACAGTCTGTATTGGCAAACTAGATCGGTATAACGACCATAGAAGTTGCGAAATGCTGAGTTTAAACGGGACTGTGAAACCCCTGTAACATCAACTTGTTTGTCAGTAGCCTTCCACAATTGGAAAAAAAACCCTGATCATACGCAGAACAAGCTCTTGTATAACTAATCAGTTGAGAGACATAAACACCATACATACGTTGGTGATAATGGAATATTTCTACATTTTATATTGGAAGTTGACAATACTTCAATAAAATATCTAAGTATGAAGCAGATGTGGAAGACTGTGGTGTCTTTGATTTTGAGTTCACTGAGACATATCGAAACAACATTGGATAAAAACGATTATATTTAATATATAAAACGTCGTCGATATATCTAAATGTTGAGCTGAAGGCCATAGGATGTTTTTTTCCTTTTAAATAAATTTAGCCTCGTAAGAAAATAAAAACAGAGTAATAGTTTATCATAAAGACAGAGGAGTAGACTATGAAATATTTTAGTTATTTTGGTATCAAAATATTTTTTCCAAAACCAACAGCATCAAACTGTACACCTTTTCAACACCTTACACCACCATTCCTCACAATAAACGAAAGACTAGACTTTTTTCATATCATAGTCATCTGCTTCGTCTGTAATATCCCAGTCAATCGGACGAATAGATATGAGTTACCGTTCCTATACTGGATTCCAAAACTTGTCAAAAACCCTTACGGGGATCTACATTGCTGGATCCAGAAAATGTTCTACCAAGCCCCTATCTTTGCTCCTCACGAAAATATTAACAGCTGTGAAGGCAAAACTTCAGACTTAAATTGTACCACAACATAGTTGAGAAGTGGTGTAAATCAAATATGGATTCTAAGATATTCCATAGAACTTTTAGCTTATTTGAAATCACAAAACTGTTCCAAAATCAACAACATCAAAACGTATGATATATCAACACTTTACAAGACCATTCCTCGCGATAAAAAGACTAGGCTTTTTGACATCATAGGTAGCTGCTTTTTCAATAAAAAAGGAACACAGAAATATTCATATCTTGTGATGAGTCATTCAAGAAAATATTTACTTAACAGTTGGAAGACTCGATCACAAAGATCTGCGTAAATATTGCCAATGAGGAACTTCAGCATCTTTTTGATATCAACTTCAGAGTACCTGTGCGTACAATCAGAGTGGTGTTTAACAAAGAAATATTTTGAACGACTGATCTAATACAGTTATAGTCGATCTTAAATACAAAGTAATGGTGGTCGATAAATGCAAAGTAACAGTCTATTACACACACATATAATTGTGTGTTACGTCCCTTGTTGAACGTTTTATATTGAGACGGCACCTGTTGTAGGTGAAATACCACAAATTCAGACCTATGCTCAGCGCCCAGGAGTGTAGCAGTAAGGTTTCTTTATCGTGCCAACGCCCGCCGTGACACAGGACCTTCGTTTTGAAAGTCATATTCGAAAGACCCGTGATTCTCACTTCTGAATCGAGCGTTTGGCAAAGCAATCACTACCTATTTTAACGTCTAAGGTCAGACGCAGCCCTGGTATGAGCGGGACTCGAACTCACGACCTCCCGATCACATAGTGAATGTTCTACCTCTGAGCCAATCTCTCACCAGAGGGCGTATTACGCTGCGCTACAACACCTCTGTCAACGTCTGAATGTCAAGATTCTTGGCAAAACTGATTTCTACCTATTGCATTATAAAGTATGATTTTACAAGTTTTAGTGTTAAGCTTAAAATCTTACAGTAAGTTCACAAAAACAAGAATTCCATGATTATTCTAGTATTATTGGATGAATGAATATTTATATAAAACCTTTTAATTCGCTCAGGTGTCTCATATTTACCAGCTTCTGCGTTTATAAAATTCAGACAAATGTTTGATTTGCTTAGATATTATCATTACAGTTTGATATGCTAAGTTAGTTTTAGTACGTTTTGATATGAGTTTTAGACGTTGACAGAGGTATTAGTGGAGCATAGCGGGAACGATAACTCTGGGTAGAGATTGCCACTGAGCTACCGCGAACGGTCATAGTAATAGTCTATCAAAGAGACACATTATCTATCATAAAGACAGAGAAACATTCCGAAATTCCTTTCAGTAAAGTGGTTATCTAAGACCAAACAATGAAGCGGCTTAAAAAAAAAAACAGCTATGGTTGATGAGCGAAGAAAATATGTCTCAAAATAGTTCTTACTCCACAGGCAAAGTTTAAAAAAAGAAGAAAAAAAGAAAAAAGAAAAGTCAAACCAAAACAGAGAGGTAATAAAGAAACTCAAAATAGAAAAACCCTATGACACGGAGTGGCCATCCCTAGACATAAAAAGGATAAACATGCAAAGTATGAAATCCCGTGGAGTCCCCCCAAAATAGTTATTTTCCCCAGAACAGAGATGTTTCCTACAAACACAAATTATGGATTCACGAGCAGTCTATAAGATAGTCACCTGTATATGATGTTTATGCCTCTTAACTGATTCGATACGCGAGAGCATGTTCTGTGTGTGATTAATTCTTAAATCGAGGCAAGCTACTGACTCTTAAGTTGATGTTATAGGGGTTTCAAGAGTGTCATTTAAAGTAAGGATTTTGCATATTATATGCTCGTTATAATGATCTTATATACAAATACAACCTCTCGTTAGGTAGAATGCTGTCTGATGTGTTTCATACCAACGTTTAGGCCATTCTTTCCATACTGGTTTTGATTACCGATTACTCCCCTTACCTGATCAAGATAGAAGGCTCACGGTGTGTGACCGGTCAACAGGGGATGCTTACTCCTCCTAGGCAACTAGTTATACCCCTGATGTATCCAGAGGTCCATGTTTGTCCTCATATTTTTATGGGGTTTATGTGTTTGCCCAACTATCTATTTTGTATTGCTTGTAGGAGTTATGAGATTGATCACTGTTCGTTATCTTCACCTTGCATTGATCACTGTTCGTTATCTTCATATTTCATGCTAAAAAATAAAAAAAAACAAAAAACAACTCACCAGACTCGTACAAAGGCAAAGAATGCGTGTACGTGCTGTCCATTGAATAGCTATTCTGTCAAAACACAGAAATGATTGCGGTATAAACTAAGTTTGAAATTGAAGTATTGTTCTTTGAAATGGTTACTCTCCACCAGAAGACCAGATTTAGGGAAATGAATGCTAGGATTGATATTACTGACCAATGACTAGGTCATATCAGTTTTCTGTTTAAGTGAACCTATGAGATGGTAATAAATACCAAGCACACCAATTGTAATTTCCTTTAATCTTTTATTTTATATCTGTTTAAGATAGAGGATAGCATGATCTTTGATGGTATGTATCTGTGAAATGTGAAGATGCTAGTTTCTTTGTTTTTCGACGGACTTTTTTCCGGCTGTTGTTTTTTGTTTGGTTGTTGTATTTATTGTGTGTCTTTGTATATGTATAGAACAATTCGCTACAACAACAGGTCTTGTTTTTGTTTGTTTTTATTGTATGTGTTTATTTGGGTTTATATTTGTTTGTTTTTACTCGAAGTAGGAAAGAACATTACTGTGAAGTATATCTTTTAAAAATATAATTGATAAATAAATTTCATTTTTGACAATGCATGAAGGTATGAACTGCAGCACTTCACCCCGGCATGTTTTCATGAAGCGCTAAAGCTTTGCAGGGTAGTGATTCACGAGAAGGATGAAAACGAGAAGCGTTGCTGTTCATATCCTCATGTATTTTTCAAAAATGAAATCTAAATCTATTATCTATATTGACATTCTACTTTCATTTCTGTCGGAATTCAATGCCGTTAAAATAAACATACAATATTCATCAAGATTCATAATAGTGCAGTGGCAACAATTTCAAATTCTAGGATGACCCCAACCTAGGGTATAACAAAGTACAACCTATTTGATTTGATGCAGAATTTTCTGTAGATTTTGGAAATGATGGTTGTAGTCTGATAAAATGTGTTTGACTTAGCCTAAATTTGGATTTTCTGTCACAAAGTCACACTATTTTTGTGAAAAAATTAGTGAGTACATTTTGTCTAATTATGACTGACTTTATGCAGGAAATCAAACAAATTGGTTCTAAACCACGTAGCCTAACCCTGCCAATTGTATCAAGACTTTTATATGACAATGCTGTGCAGGTTTGTTGGATAATGAAAGAAATATGGACTTAAATTGTCAAAAACGTCTTCATTTTTCGTTCCGAGTACGCTCATTTCGTGCGTCTGACAGACCGATTCATCATAGAAGTTGCATATACTACACATCAAAATTTGTCTCATTGACTCCTCTCTCGACTGGTATATAGTTTGCATGTGTGGCATAATCCATTAGGCTGCAACACAGGCACTTGTTTCTGTATATAAGTTTTGACGTCTGTATACTAATAATAACACAAGGTACCTAGCTTCAAATGACACCGAATGGCACCCCCCTGAGAATGTCGGTCCTTTGAGCTTTCAGGGAATTTGCGATGCAAATATATATACTACTGTTCTCTTCTACGATATTTCAGCTAAACAATCATATATGGCATGACTGCATTCATCACCGCTTATCTCCGAAAACTGCAACAATACATGACCCTACCCCTCGATTTTCCGATTTATACACTGTTACCCCCTAAAATAGCTCTTAAAACTTCATTGTTATTTCGGATTTTAAACATTTCGGTTGAGCATCACTGAAGAGACATTATTTGTCGAAATGCGCATCTGGTGCATCAAAATTGGTACCGTATAAGTTTTACATTGTATGGAAAGAAAGCGAAGACATGTTCTTCCTTGGATTTACATTCACAACTTACCATTCACTGTATCTCTTTTACTTTGTACTTATGGTGCACTTATAGCATATATGACATAAGTGATTGTAAACTTGTACAGTTAACAATGATTGAATCACTAAACTTATTGAAAAGATTGTATGAGCATATACATGTACGTATATCATGTCAGACAGTTACATGTATAAGTGATGCATAGTTATTTCACATGTCACATTGATGACAAACTAGATACGGTACTTCAACAGTCTTAGGTACTTAGATGTACTTGTGATTTTAATGAATTATTCAATATATTTTCATGTCACAAGCATTAACAATTAGTAAATACCCAGATGTACAATGTACTTTGTCTTAACAACTGAAGTTGTTGGTATAAATATAGTGGGGTATTTAATTCTAAACTTGTTGCTAGTTGGCTTCAACTCGTAAATGGTTTTCTGGGGTGTGGCTTTTAGCATATCAAAATAACATTGAAATAAAAATCCACCAACTCCTTAATTTTATGTAACTACGGAGCGAAGGTACCCAATGACTTAGTAGATGTGCAATAGTTTTATAGAACAGCACTAGAACATTTTATCTAGACTCTAATACAGCTTATTTATGATAAATTTTCATTGTTTTGCATGATTAACCACTTTATCTTCGATATATTTGCCATTCTATACAAATGCACAAATGTTTAACAATTTCTCAAATTTGAGGGTGGGGGTAACATTTTGCAGTCTTACAGCCTAATGGATTATGCCACACATGCAAACTATATACCAGTCGAGAGAGGAGTCAATAAGACAAATGTTGATGTGTAGTATATGTAACTTCTCTGATGAATCGGTCCGTCAGACGCACGAAATGAGCGTACTCGGAACGAAAAATGAAGACGTTTTTGATAATTTAAGTCCATATTTCTTTCATTATCCAAAACACCTGCACAGTATTGTCATATAAAAGTCTTGATATAATTGGCAGGGTTAGGCTACGTGGTTTAGAACCATTTTTGTTTGATTTCCTGCATAAAGTCAGTCATAATTAGACAAAATGTACTCACTAATTTTTTCACAAAAATAGTGTGACTTTGTGACAGAAAATCCAAATTTAGGCTAAGTCAAACACATTTTATCAGACTACAACCATCATTTCCAAAATCTACAGAAAATTCTGCATCAAATCAAATAGTTGTAGGCCTACTTTGTTCTACCCCAGGTTGGGGTTACTCCCATTTTAAAGCCTCTTTTGAGAAATGACCACAGTACTAAAGCAGATCGTTCACAGCTGCATCGATCGCTTTTATAACGAAATGGCTTTTAAATTACAATTTGTAAAGATGTCAGAGGCAAAAACAACGGTAATATAGTTTTTCTTTGAAATTCTTGCCTCTGATTTTTGCTGCACTAGACTATACCCATCATTTCTGATTATTATCGTTATCAATGATAACTCACACTCCACATAATAACAACATCCAAGACAGGCTGATGACGTCATTCTGTGCATTCAATACGTCTTTCGATCATAAAATTGTAAAAACAAATTACCATTTACTTCTTTTATTCTGGAAGACGATACAAAATCTTTTGACATTTGCTGTTAATCATTGAGATGAAATGAAGTTAAACGTTCCAAAGAAATTGGAAGAAACTGAGATATATTTCTCGAAAACCGAATATTCAGATAAAAGATTGTTTCAGTTCTGCGTTAATACCTCTGTGTTTTTCCACCAGAGTAAAGAATATCAACGACAACAGCAATTGAACAAAGATAACCCAGTGATAAATATACTGTCGATGCTCTAAATATAAATCAGTGCAGTAACAATGCTGGATAACTTTGATGCTATCAATCTAAATTTAGTCATTTACAGATGAATCCACGACTGTAACGGACGATATCAAGCCATTCTATAAACCACCTCCCACAATTCCTTGCGAGAGCTTGGGAACGGGTTTAAACAAGCATGTGTACTTCGTCTGTAGCGAACGTAAGTGAAAATCCCTCCTTGAATCTAGAGACCTCGATATAGGTTATAATAATGAGATAAAAACAGTTTTTAAGAAAAAAAAATTTAAAAAAGAAAAAATTAGTGACATATTTTCATATATTTTCCCCTTTGAACAGCACCCTTACTCTTTCGCTGAAATATTGATACAGACACGTCGTATGATTTTAAGTTACTATGCTGTGTTTAGTAGTATTAGTCGTTGACCATTGTGATGTATTTTTTTTAGCTGGTTTACCTTGGACTCGACTGCCACACATCAACCCTGCGCAAATTGTTGCAGCTCGGAAAATCAGACGATTCTTCACAGGAGATCTCAATGAACATGCAAGAAATTTCTATACAAATTCATTTCACTGTAGCAGCACAAAATGTAATAACGCCACAAAATGTAATAACGACGCAAAATGAAATAACGACACAAAATGTAATAACGACACAAAATGAAATAACGACGCAAAATGTAATAACGACACAAAATGAAATAACGACGCAAAATGTAATAACGACGCAAAATGGAATAAATATATATTATTACTACAGTAACTTGATCCGATGAGTCGGAACACGTCGAGTTGACAGGCGCGGATCATCAGATCACACGAGACGCGAAGCGTCGAGTTTGATCTGATGATCCGCGCCTGTCAATGAGACGTGATCCAACTCTTCGGATCAAGTTACTGTAGTAATGATAAATTTATTATATACCCCCTTGTCAATTTTAAATCCACATTCATAAGATAATAAATGTAATCCAAATTATCAAAAACACAGACATACTATGAAATTATGTTTTGTGTACGTGGTTTCGTTTGTGACGAGGTCAATATTTTCCACAAATAACGTTGCGGTGATGCATTGTGACGTCATTGTGACGGCATCAGTTTCAGAGGATACTGATACGGAATCAGAAAACCACAGTGTGGTGATCCGGAAAACCGGATCACACGCTGTGAAATCCACAGTATCAACGAATATGGGTATATGGGTATATAATAAACTGAATTATTACATTTTGCATTATTATGTTTTCAACGTAGAATTAATACCACAAAATGTAAATAAAATTCTCTTTAACTGAATTAACGATATCATTATCTTTATATATAATATGAGCGTAATTATCATATTTTGAGTCGAGTTCAATGCAGAATGAAATAAAGCAAAATGTTATAAATTTATAATTTCTATTGAGCGCCAAATTAGCTTCAACTCAAATAATGGAAAGTGTCATTAATTATGCATACTTTAATTTTGAATTAATGCGTGCTTTGAATGAATCAGAGATATAGAGATATATGCATTATCAATCAATGAGAGTAATATTGAGTTTCTGTTCTTTCACAATTTCTACATACATTGTAAAACAAATGTGTGTATGTGTGGGGTGGGGGTGGGTGGGCCTGTGTGTGTGTGTGTGTGCGTGCGTGCGTGTGTTTACATAAAGTAGGCAGTAAAATGGCTGAATATCTTTGTACTGTTGAATTCTAAACATAATCTCAAACATCTTAAACAGGTCCATAATTTTGGTCCAAATAGACATTTCATAAAATGCGTATACGCGATATGTTAAAGGTAAATGCCACACGGTGTTGTGTAAAAATAAATCCCAAACACTGCATCTGTAAACCAATTCAGTGGAATTTTCTTTCCTCACCTTTACGTATGTGTGATGAATGAATTTAAAAAATACCTCTCTATCATGTATGGATAAAAGTAGATACCATCTGAAAATCAATTCTTCAAACTTTGCTATGGTGTCCTTGGTCTTTGATTTAGGGCTTTAAAAACCAGTATCAACCTCACTCTTGCTCTCAGAATTAAAGTTTCAAGTAAATATCTTATCTATCCATCATAACCAATTTTGTCAATTTACCATGTTAACCTTAACCATGAAAAATGACCATGCAATTTAATACATGTTCTAATCTTTCTCTTGCGTTCTATTTATAATGTATTTGTAAAGTCCTTGTTTGATATCTTATGCTTGAGAGGTGATTTCGACAGGAAAAAAAAACATGTAAAGAGCGAAGATTCAAATTAAACGTCTAAGTTAAAAATAAACCAAAGTCTACATTATATATATGCTTGTTAAACATACATATATTTCGCAGATTGTAAGCCATCCTCCCTTTCCTGGTGTGGAGAAGAACTTTTTGCGTGCACAAATTGCACGCATCAGCGCCGCCACGACGATATCGCCAATCGGTTACTTCCGGTTTGACGACAACGAAGAGGAGGAAGACGCCGAAGAATCTGGTCAGAGAAGTCTACCATTTTTTGAAATCAAAGATTCATTAGAAAAATCATGCTTTTGTACCATGACAATACCGAGTTGTGGTTGATGGCTAGGTATGCTTATGGCCCTCGCCATCGTATCACCCTCATCAGGTCATTGTTAACAGGTCTTCGACTGAGCAGTTAGATTGTACAATAGCGAGCTGAGTATTTTATCCCATTCAAATCAGATATTTTTCCTGTCAGTGTACGACGTCTAATTAATAGCTGTTCTGTTAATTACTATTGACGAAGTCTCCAATACTCTTTACAAAAATGAAATCTAATAAATTGCCCAGGATCTGATGGTTTTTGTGCTAAATTCTTCAAAATGTTTTGGAAACATATTGGGTTTTTGTAGTTAGATCTATTAATTATGGCTGCAAGAATAAGAGTCTTTCTATTACACAAAGACATGGTATTATTACACTGCTATCTAAAGGTGGCAAGCCAAGGCAATATCTAAAATCTTTTATCCTTGGTTTTATTGAAAATGATAGTAGGATTAAGAACACCATTGTCCTATAGCTTAAATGCTGTGTGTATACAACAAGGTGCACCGAGAAGTCCTTGAATGTGCGCACTGCAATATTAAAAATTAAATCTTTTTATGAAACTCAAAAATTTATTGCTCATAAAAATGTTGAAAAGGAAAAGTTTGATACCCAATGGAATAGGTGGAACCCGCTGTTTTCTTAACCCCCTCTCCCTCCTCAAACCTTACATATCGTCAGCTTATGATTTGTTTTTCGCTCTGATGTTAATTTATCTGATATATGTGCACAAAAATAAAAATCATAAAAAAATGTCGCAAATCATTAATGGGTTCAGACCATTCAAGTATGTCCAAAAAAATAGCCATACCCCTATCGAAGAGGAGAAATTGGGAATATACTTTTAGTGAAAATACGATGGATGGAAAAACCCAAACTAGCATTAAAAATTTCTTATATTGAAAATCAAAGTTTGTTTAAGCCATGACACCATGACGAGGATAGGATCACAATTGGGATTTTAAATTTTCATATAGGTATATACCTGTTAGCGATTTCTTTCTTAACATAATTCTAAATCTTTTCAAAAACAACGAGACTACAATTTGTATAATAATGCCCATGTATGCTCATGTGGTGTAGATTCAAGCTTGTTTAACTCCCTAATCCCGGAGTCAGGATGAGATTATAATTACGGAGTCAGGATGGGATTATAATTACGGAGTCAGGATGGGATCACAATTCCGTAGTCAGGATGGGATTATAACCCCGGAGTCAGGATGGGATCATAATCCTGGAGTCAGGATGGGATCATAATCCTGGAGTCAGGATAGGATTATAATCCCGGAGTCAGGATGGAATCATAATCCCAGAGTCAGGATGGGATCATAAACCTTGAGTCAGGATGGGATCATAACCCCGCAGTGAGAATGGGATCATAATTCCGGAGTCAGGATGGAATTATAATTCCGGAGTCAGGATGGGATCATAATCCCGGAACCAGGATGGGATTATAATCCCGGAGTCAGGATGGAATCATAATCCCAGAGTCAGGATGGAATCATAAACCTTGAGTCAGGATGGGATCATAATCCCGCAGTGAGGATGGGATCATAATTCCGGAGTCAGGATGGGATCATAATCCCGAAATCAGGATGGGATTATAATCCCGGAGTCAGGATGGAATCATAATCCCGGAGTCAGGGTGTGGTGTAGATTCAAGCTTGTTTAACTCCCTAATCCCGGAGTCAGGATGGGATATAATCCCGGAGTCAGGATGGGATTATAATCCCAGAGTCAGGATGGTATTATAATCCCGGAGTCAGGATGGGATTATAAACCTGGAGTCAGGATGGGATCATAATCCCGGAGTCAGGATGGGATTATAATCACAGCTGTTTAGCGGAACATATTGGAGAATATGCAGGTTTTTCTAGGATGTTCTTCTCAAGACAAACTTTTTAAGAGTATGAATTATCAAATCATCATACAAGCACCCTCGAGTAGCATTGATAACCACAATGAAGGATTAAAATCTGCAGACAGAAAACACGACAGGAAAGTTTTGAAATATTTCCAAGAACTACAACCATCAAGATACAGGACTCACGGCGGGTGTGACCGGTCAACAGGGGATACTTACTTCTCCTAGGCACCTGATCCCACCTCTGGTATATCCAGGGGTCCGTGTTTGCCAAACTCTTTAATTTTGTATTCCTTATAGGAGTTATGAAATTGATCACTATTCGTTATCTTCACCTTTCAAGGATACAGTTTGTCAAATCTATACACATTTAATTTTATTCAAAGCACGACGCATATGGGACAAGGGCAGGTTTAAGTTGAGGTTCAAAGTTGTAGTATTGATTCAAGCTTGTTCAATACAGGATGAGCCCTGGGACCAGTTTAGGGTTAAAGAGTGTTTAAAGTTTTGAACTGTTAGTGTCCCAAATTATAAATTATGAATAGTGTTGGGGCTCATGGGCCTCTTGTCAATTTGTTTCGAACTACATTGTACTTTGATCTTAATTTGCAAATTGTAAGTATTTTTAAGTATGTCGTCATCTTATACCATAGATTTTGCACTATCAAGTTAGCTTGATAAAGAAACTCGCAAAACATGCGCCTTTACGGTACTAGCAAAACCGCAAATGAGAAATGGACTGAATGTCGCAAAAGTATACGATGTGAGGTTTCAAAGGCGGATTTTGATATACATGTTCACGATTTCCAATTTCAGGAACGAACGGCAGAAATAATTGCATTATTGATCAGGAGTTTGAAGGAATGCCTCTTCGCGACCTTTGTGATCCAACAGGGCAAACGTGGTGCCATCATATGCAGTCTATTTTGCCGCAGGTATGCATCAAGTCTGATGTGATGCTTTCATCTAATAGACGATAGACTATCGAACATAAAATATGTAATTAATCAATTAGTGGGTTAGGACGAGAAGAATACCAAACATATATTCTGTAATTACACTGTATAATTAAATTAAAACTCTGTAATTAGAATATGAAATCTGTAATTAATCAATGAACAGGGTAGGAACACGTGGTATAACCCTGTGGAGTCTAAATCAGGTGAAGGAGCCGAGGAAGAATCTGATGAGGAGGAACGGAACGAACCGGATGAACCAGAACCGGAAGTTGGCCCGCCATTACTGACTCCTGTTTCAGAAGATCAACGTACGCTGTTCTCGTTATTTATGCGGGGGAAAAAATTTAAATCAGTGCATGAAAGAAACTCGATACATCTTTGCCTTTGATGACATAACTTTTTGTGCTTGTCTTCCGACAACGTAATTATACGGATCTTTTGCGATGCTGCTGTTGTGGCTTTTTGTTACTAATATTAATGGAATAATTTTGTTATTTGGCAGCGATAGTTGATTCGCCAGCATGGATAGCACGCACGTCTTCCCGCGTGGTACCAGAATTTGCCCTGGCGGTGCTCCAGTCCAACACTTGGCCTGGATCATGGTCGTTTGGAGCAGAGAGGGGGCGGTAGGTCCACAACGTTTGTTGTAGTCCAAATATATCAAGAAAAACAGGAAATTGTAAATGTCTCGCTTTAGTCCAGATCTATCTAAATGATGCACGCACGTGATTATGATAATCAAACATCTTTTGATAAATTGAATGAGCGTCTGGGTGATTTAGTGTAAGGAATATATGTCACAATGCAGTGAATGATTATCTTCTGCTTAGATACTTCACGTCAATATACAATGGCTGGGGACAGAAAAATTTAGGCGACGCCTTTGAACCGGAACTGCCGCCGGATATCATGGAAGAATTTCCGAGCGGACCTGAAATCACGGAAGCAGAAGATCCGTCACCGGCCGAGGAGTCGGCGTTTAAGGCTGCGTTGGCGGACAAAGAGTTTGATGAGGAGTTCGGCGAGGACCAAGCGGAAGAGGAAACCTCGGATGTGGACGATTGATATAGAGACATTTCGAAGTCAAAATCATAGTATATCAATTTGTTAGTAAATGGCTTGTCTATTAATCAAAGTGTAATGGAACGAATTATGAAAATGATTTATTACGGCTGTATTGCTTTTAAGCAACAAGTACTTTCTGGCATAACCTCGTACGTCATCATTCTGAGATTTTGTCACAAGTAAAATGAAATAATCTTTGAATTGTTTTAACTTTATATCTTTAGCTCACATGAGCTGAAAGCTCAAATGAGCTTTTGTTCGGCGTCCGTCTGTAAACTTTCAACATTTTCGACTTCTTTTTCAGAACCACTGAGTCAATTTCAATCAAACTTGCCATAAAGTATCATCGGGTGAATGGAAATTCTAATCTTCTTAAGAACTCCTGGGCCAGACAAGTTGAAATTTACATGAAAGCTTACTGACATAGTGTAAATTCAAGTTAGTTCAAATCAAGGGTGAGGCCACAATAGGGGTATCAAAGTTTTACACGGGAATATCCTCTCGATAACAACAGAGCCATTAGTCATATTTTAATATGCAAGCATTCCCAGAAGTTGTTAAAATCATGACCCCCGGGGTAGATTGGGGCCAAAATAGTGATCAATGTTTTATATATATAGGGAAACATCTTTTAAAATCTTCTCAAAAACAACAATAGGGCCAAGATTAGTTATATTTATATGTAAGTACATGTATCTTCAGGTAGTGCAAATTTAAGTTTGTTCAATTCAGGGGACCCAAAGGTAGGAAAAAGCATGGATACACGTTTGAGAATAAACAGGAAATCAAAAATTTCTATTCAAAATTGGCAGGACCTCATTAAAGTATATAAAAATAAAAATGTTCCTAAGTTGTGTTGATACAAGTCCCCTCCCCCACCCCCGTGGCTAAAGTCAGAGGGGGTGGGGGTGTCTGTCTCAAACTGGAACACATGTCATAAGTTTTTAGTGCTGCGTGATAAGTTTTTATATCTGTATTCCTTGTAAAAAAAACAAAAAAAAAACAACCTTCCTTTTGATATGAAAGCTTTTGTCCTTCTGACCTTAACCCATGCGTTTAACCTATTTTAAAGAAAACCTAACCAAGGTAATGTCTCCTGACCTATTTAAGGTAGGAATTTCTTAGTTGGTATATAAATTTCTTATCGCAGGAAATTTCATTTGATTCATGATGCTTGACGATGTGACGTTGGAGCTTGACGATGTGACGTTGGAGCTTGACCCAAGTTTTAAAACTTTAACCGAATCTATAACCTTGCTAATAACTTTTGAAAAGTGAGGGATACATCTTTCATTTTTAATAGATTTATTCCTTGTGACAAGACCTTTCTTTTGTAACCAAAATTTTTGACCTTGTAACACGACCTTGCATTTTGACCTACTTTGAAGAAAGTTAACCTAGGCAATACTCTCTGAACTTCTTAAGTTAGGGCTTTCATAATTTGTATATTGATCCCTTATGGCAAGACGTTACATTTCGTACCATGAGTTTTTATCTTGCGATATTGTACGTGGGTTTGTCGTGACCCTATGGGGTTAGGTTGGGGCTTCAATATGAGGTCAAAATTTTTCATGGGAATAACTTAGATTACATCAATCTTTTAAAAATTACAATAGCTGAACAACAGCAGGGCCAAGATAACGCATGTGAGCAATGTGGCCCATGGGCCTCTCGTTCAAAATTATTCAAGTTGCTGATGGGACACAACCGACCAGTTCGGACGCAATATGTTGATCAATTTTACTACTTTCTGCAAGCATTCACGCTACAGTAAAATTGATTGATCAGAGTAGATCAACTAATAATGGTGAAGACTACGAAGAGTGATCACTTTCATAACTCCAGTATGGAATACAAAATGGAGAGTAGGGCAAACACGGACCCCAGAATATAGAGGTTGGATCAGGTGCCTAGGAGGAGTAAGCATCCCCTGTCGACCGGTCACACCCGTCATGAGCCCTATAAAAGTATCAGGTAAACGGAGTAATTCGTAGTCAAAATCAGTGTACAAGAACGGCATATCAATCGGTATGAAACAGCATTTGACCCAAATGATAGGTTGTAATGGCAAGCTAGATCGTTATAACAATTATAGAATTTGCGAAATGCTGAAACCCCTGTATTCTCAATGCTGATGTACTGTTTAATTTTCAATACTGAAGTCTTTCAAAAATTCTACACACAGTTTTGTCGTTTATTTATTGATAAAAAACCATAACAATAAAACAAGACACACAAGGGTCGCGCGAATCAAAGCGCACCTCAACAATCTCCAGCATTCTTATTCTTTGACATCAGCGTGTCCAAAATGGTATCACACCGGTAATTGTCCAATCATCATGAACTTAGACTTTTTTCTTGCGCAAACCTTTTTTTTTTTTTTATTTCCCCTTATCTTCTTCTCATAATTGTGTACCCCTCGTTAGGAAATTTTGTGTAATTTATAAACATGATTGTTTACAAAGTAACTATTTAATGTTGAAGTTCCTGGGGTGCACTCGGGACTGTTTACACATATATGAAAGAAGGCTTATACATAGGTCCTGTCTGCTGTCTAATCCTATTATGTTATATATGATAAAACATGTTAAAAGATATATTGAACATGTGACAAACACGTGGATTTGACGTTAATCTTATTTGCGGGTGAAAATTATTCGAAAATGCAGCGCAATTCCTTGTTTTTCCTTTATCAGTACAACGAAACGGGTAACATAGAACATTTAATTTCCGACTATGATTTTTACCTCAATTTTACAAACTGAGTATTAATTATTTTTGTTTGTAATGTATAGTAAAATATAATTACCGGTGCGATACCATGTATATGTAACGTCTAGACAAGCGTAATTGAAATGGGAAACAGAATACACTACATTCATACTCCATTTGGATTCCATTGACCTTTTGAAAATCATAAAACCACATGTTGCTAACTTGCTGTGCATCCCTACCAATTTCATTGATGGAAAATTTCGAACTTTCCCTTCCAAAATTTGTATTCAACATCGAAGCTGAAGTAGAATTCTTCCAAGTTTGATGGAATGTCTAAGATACTATACACCAAATAATGATACAACGACACTAAGTACTTTTCAATTAATCCATTTCGATGTTTGTGTGTGCTTGATATTGGAGTCAGAGTTCAGTGATACGTCACGGATAACTGACATAGTTTTCCTCATGGTAATGATATCGTTGCACTTGGAGAGGTCACGTGAGCACAATAAGGCAGATTGTTGTCACCATGGTGAGGATGATAAGCAGGAGACAATAAATCCCGTACGCCAAGACGGTATACACTTTATCATCTAATGAAGGATCCTGAAAGTCGGAAACAGAGAGGTGATCATTATCTTCAAATGACGAAACAATCTTGTCGAAAATTCGATACAGAATATGTATATGTATAAGAAAACTAGCCATTCTAAATCATGTGGACATTTATTGAAATCACAGGCAATTGCATCGCTTGGGGTCGAATTTACTATTAAAGAGTGCATGGTAAATTCGACCCCAGCGATGCACTTGCCTGTGATTGAAATCCCAAGCAACTGTAGTGTTAGTTCAGTCGACCTTCCAATGACCTTAAAACCCGTTCCTATGAAGACTGGTGTATTTCAAAGTGTACTTCACTACGCAATCTAGCACACTTTGCTGGTATTAAAACCAACAATTTCCCATAATAATGACACTACACTACATGATTTCACACAGTGTAGTTTACCCAAGACATACATTTCAGTGTTGAAAATACACGAGGGCCTGATTTGGCTGTATACTTTATAAAACTCGTTGCTTTACGCCAGCATACTTCATGGTGCGCGTTAGCATAGTATGTTGGCGTGAAGTGTCGCAGTCCCTGTCCCCGTGTATTAATTATTTTACTTTTATTTCTGTCCGAATATTCCCATCGTTAAAATAGTCGCACTATATATAATTAACAAGATTCATGTACACATCGTTCACACCTATAATGACTATCATTTCAATAAGTACACGTAAAGATATCACTATATATAATTAACAAGATTCATGTACACATCGTTCACACCTATAATGACTATCATTTCAATAAGTACACGTAAAGATATCACTATATATAATTAACAAGATTCATGTACACATCGTTCACACCTATAATGACTATCATTTCAATAAGTACACGTAAAGATATCACTATATATAATTAACAAGATTCATGTACACATCGTTCACACCTATAATGACTATCATTTCAATAAGTACACGTAAAGATATCACTATATATAATTAACAAGATTCATGTACACATCGTTCACACCTATAATGACTATCATTTCAATAAGTACACGTAAAGATATCACTATATATAATTAACAAGATTCATGTACACATCGTTCACACCTATAATGACTATCATTTCAATAAGTACACGTAAAGATATCACTATATATAATTAACAAGATTCATGTACACATCGTTCACACCTATAATGACTATCATTTCAATAAGTACACGTAAAGATATCACTATATATAATTAACAAGATTCATGTACACATCGTTCACACCTATAATGACTATCATTTCAATAAGTACACGTAAAGATATCACTATATATAATTAACAAGATTCATGTACACATCGTTCACACCTATAATGACTATCATTTCAATAAGTACACGTAAAGATATCACTATATATAATTAACAAGATTCATGTACACATCGTTCACACCTATAATGACTATCATTTCAATAAGTACACGTAAAGATATCACTATATATAATTAACAAGATTCATGTACACATCGTTCACACCTATAATGACTATCATTTCAATAAGTACACGTAAAGATATCACTATATATAATTAACAAGATTCATGTACACATCGTTCACACCTATAATGACTATCATTTCAATAAGTACACGTAAAGATATCACTATATATAATTAACAAGATTCATGTACACATCGTTCACACCTATAATGACTATCATTTCAATAAGTACACGTAAAGATATCACTATATATAATTAACAAGATTCATGTACACATCGTTCACACCTATAATGACTATCATTTCAATAAGTACACGTAAAGATATCACTATATATAATTAACAAGATTCATGTACACATCGTTCACACCTATAATGACTATCATTTCAATAAGTACACGTAAAGATATCACTATATATAATTAACAAGATTCATGTACACATCGTTCACACCTATAATGACTATCATTTCAATAAGTACACGTAAAGATATCACTATATATAATTAACAAGATTCATGTACACATCGTTCACACCTATAATGACTATCATTTCAATAAGTACACGTAAAGATATCACTATATATAATTAACAAGATTCATGTACACATCGTTCACACCTATAATGACTATCATTTCAATAAGTACACGTAAAGATATCACTATATATAATTAACAAGATTCATGTACACATCGTTCACACCTATAATGACTATCATTTCAATAAGTACACGTAAAGATATCACTATATATAATTAACAAGATTCATGTACACATCGTTCACACCTATAATGACTATCATTTCAATAAGTACACGTAAAGATATCAAAGGTAGAAACATTTAAAAATAAAATATCAAAGTGAAACTCTTGCATTAACAAGTATGCAAAAAAAAAAAAAAAAAAAAAAAAAAAAAAAAACTGATTCGTTTGATATCAGTAAAAAGGTTTCGCTAATAAAAATTCTGAAATCATAGTGCACACTGCAAAAAGTGCCAAGTATAATTTTCCAAACATTTCTTTGAGGATAGTCTGACAAAATGTTAATACATAATAATGAAAAAAAAATTAATGTTACCAAAAAAATTTCAATTTCATAAAAATGCAATTTAACCGTAAATGCTACTTTACCGTAAGACTTAGATGACTGGCATGGGGGCTTGCTGTTTTATCTTTAGTTGACATGACAGTCAAATGGTTTCCCAGAAGTTGATGTCCATTTTTTCTGACCAGGGGTTGGGATGTCCGTGAGGCGTCCGAGGGACCGCAGGCACTGGTTGGCGTAGTAGAATAAGCTTTGTTGTCATGTGACGTGGCGGTCGACTGTTTTAGAAGTGTGGCAATGAAATCTTCCTCAGGTGCTTCACCGTTTTGTTCCATTATTCCAACTCCAGAAAAAATATATGATGTAAAACAAACACAACATTCACCGTCGACATCGAACAAAATCTAGCCCGTTATATCTATCAGCGAATTACATCTTTTCGTCCGTGAAGCTGTCAGATGCCTCGCGTGTAACTAATAAATCCACCCCCTCTGTCTTCAATATGCGATGTCCTTTGTCATCTACACCGGACTAACCTCTTAATGCTGTTGACATATTCAGTTAAATATAATACACTGCAAATGCAATATTGACAGCAGATCAATACGCTAGATATACGTCCGTCTGTTGCTACAGGCTGATATTCCGTGAATATCCCACCATTAGTATTGGTGAACAGTCACGTTACCCTATGATTTTATAAGATTTTCGTGAAATTCATTGTTTCTTTTTATGTAAAACTTCACGAGCTTCAGCCAGCTTATCGTGCTTCGCACAAATCAAATGCTTGCCAGATCAATGGAATATTTACATATTTATTTCTTCGTTTATATTTGTGAACTGGTCGGGCTCCAAGAAAATGATAATTTCAAAGTTTAATTTCCTTTCCCGAGGTATTTATCAGCCGCCAAGCGTAAACATAGCCATCAACAGAAATTAAAGTCCGCTTCGTCCTGTCTTCAGGTTTTACACAAACAAAGAATCCAATAACATTTTCTCATTAAGTGCTTCTTTAAATTCAATGTATGCCAACATCCCAGATCTGTGAAGCCTGCGATCATCCAAATTGAATATACAGCATCACGCCTTACTTCCGCTTCCCCTGAAGGTCACTGCCGGTTTGTCCAATCACTTAGAAAGGATTACTTTTTGAACCAATTAAAAAATATCTAAAGATAGTATAAGTCACTAGTTCAGGTGTAAGTAGGACTAACGATTCAGTAAGGCAATGTTTAAAAATTTCATTGGGGAATATCGATATGATGTTTACTGTATTTGAGCATTGTTTATTTACAGCATACAGCACTGTATGAAAAATATACCACACAGTTTGAGGCCCATTAGAACATATATCGCACTCGAATCATCGCCCTTTAAATTTCATTTGTTGATTTGGACATTAGTACTGGGGCAGTCTGATATTACAATTGATATATTAGATTATACTTGTATTGTCCGCTACCTGGTCACTAATATCGGACAGCCAAATGTAAATCCTTAGACAAAATGACGTCATAGCAATGTTTTAATTACAATGAAACCCTGTTAGTTTTTGCAATGTCTGTGTGGCCAGCAAAGTTAAACTGGTCGCTGTGTGATGCTAAAATACGAAAATAAGATTCTAGTTTATTACACCGCGTATTCGGATTCGGATTTAAATAATCTAGCACGACTTTAACCTTCTGTAGGGGAGTTAACCGCCAATAGCTTGAATAGAGAATATTGATGACAAACTTGAATGAATATAGAGAAAAAATAGTTTTGTTCAAGAACTATTCCAAACCGTTTTATATTCATGTATTCTATTCCGCCACAGAAATCGTGACGTAGACAGTGGTGTGATGATCCTAAATTAACTTTAATTTAACAGTACATTGAGTGAGTCTTTTTCACATAGTTCCGAACACGACCAGCAGGGTTGTGACAACACAGGCCAGAACCAGGAGAAGACAGCCATAGCTGCAGTAAGCGATGATGGCATATTCCGTGTCGTGCATCCAGCGGGGCTGAAAAAGAAGAATCGACCACCATTGTGCAATCTGGAAATATTTTTTCAATTATAAAATCATTTTTAGACGACTTAGTTCGCGATCGGGTGCCGTGCCTTAAAGAGCAGTATATAGAGATAAAATCATTTATTGATTTCATACTCAGAAGCCCACCTTACACATCAGATAAGCTCACAATTTATTACATTTAGTACACGATAAGATCTGAAGATGAAGCTAGTGGCTGTAATCAGCGATGGATAATAAAACTGCAATATAGATTTCAATTAATTCCGTCTGATTATCATAAGGTTTGTAAAATTATTGTATGGATGTAAATTTTATTATCAGGAATACTATCTGAAAATCTGAAGTCAATGACATTGCGTAAGTAACGATATTGTTCAAATTATTGATCTGCAACCTTTTGCACCATTAGAGCTTGTTATTCACTCATACACTATTTCCTTAATGCCACGAAGATTGGATGTTTTGTTTATAGTAAGTATTCCCAGATCGATTAGGTTAGCAGAGGTTAATATAAATCACAGAACACCCAGATTACAGAGTCACTCTTTTTAGTCAGAGTAATCTGATTAGCGTTAGTTTTGATTCTGATTTTTTTTTCCATTATGTATAGATGCAATATTTTCTCATTAATGTTTTGCTCAAAGGAATCTATTTTATGGCCAGTTACGTGTTTAATACTGATTACACTTCCGACGAAACACATACCATGCTGCTTTGATCACCCCCCTAATGTGTTGGCAAATCGGAGACCAGGATTGTCATATCTCTTGATATAATGTCGGTATGTGAGAAGACAAATTATGGACAATAATTGAAAAAAAGCGTCGGAAATACATATATATTTTGTGACCCTTACATATACCTGTAACCTGTAACTTTTGCTTACATATGTATATACCCGGTATTTGTTTGTATCTCAAGTACAATCGACGAGGGTGGTGATTTATAGTGCAGACTGCCCAATAGGGGCCCTGCTACACTATGTTTGTTAAGGCGAGGTGACGATGGTGGTCGACCCTCGGATCCCCTGGAAACGGGGAAGATCCGGGAAAGACCCTTCCAGTTCGTGTACAGTGCTCTGATTTAGAGTGAATAAAGAATTAAGATGAGTAAGCAAGAGGTGCAGATAGATATGATAAAATCACAGAAGTATAGGCGTCTTTGTTGATTTAGATAACACCTAGATCTGCTCATTCCAGGTATTTACCAAAAAAATATGCTTGAATGGACAGCAAACAACACGTGGTTACACTTGGGAAAGCTCACTTAATCTGCCACGGATACACGTATCGCCTTGTCTTCCATGGTTATGTGTCATGTAAGATTATACAGTGTGTGGCTCTTTGGGCTGGCAGCGGTTTGATTCTGTTTGAAGACGTGTATGCATCACAAGTAAATGTCACAAGACCCTGACCACAGACCTCCCCCCTTTTATATTTTTCTGTTGGTGATTGATAATTTTCAATGTGATTTCTCCCTATTAAAATCTCTTGTAATTTTGCGCATTAGACATTTAAGGAGGTATACGACATCGTCATAACAGCCGATTCCTTTAAGATATCAACACTATTTGTCTATTCCCTTTAGATCTAATTGCCTGGCTGAGTAACTGAATTGTAGATCGCGTGTTAGAGTCCAGTAGGTGTTTTAATCCCCCCCCCCCGATTACTTTCTATTATTTCTTTTGTGATTTAATAAAGTAAATCTTGTTGTATTCGTCAACATCATTTCTCTGGCGTAGCATTTATCCTTAAAAGATCGACTGCTACCTTACTATTAAGTATTGCTAGGTGAAAAAGAAACTTAGATTTTTTTAGTACTTCCCTGATGTTAATTTCAAATAAAACTACACCGAAACCCTGAAGCTGGCAACTAATCCCAGAGATCCTGGTGAACAACTGTACACATGTGACCGGAAGTTTTAACCCATACGAGATATCGGAAAAACCGACCCCGAGGAATTTCCAAAATTCTTTTATCTTCGAGTGACAAACCGGCTTACATGCATAGGTTTGTCTAAGTAGAAGATAATACAAAACATCTGTCCGATCCGAGAAAAAAAACACCAAAACAACGAGAGCTTGATTCTCACATAAGACGTAAGGATGGGCTCCTGTCTGAGAATATATTTATTGTTTGTTCATATGTTCTTAAAGAGACACTACAGCTCATTTTGCGCAAAATCATGAAATGACATTTTTCTCAGGGCTTTCTCAATTTTTGTTGCATTGTTGAATGTATGAACTTTGCGAAAATAACACTTATCTAAAGTTAAAAATTCTTGTTTTAACATAAAAATTAATACTTTTTGATGGCCTATACAAAAAATATCGAGTCTCCTCCTTCGGTCTTCAGACGCATGCGCATAAACAGTAAACAATGCAGCATGTCGTCCAGTGAGAGAAAGTGTAGTGGATAGATCCAGAATTTTGAAAGATTCTGTGAGAAAAGAGGTAAAAATAAAATGAGATAAAACTCATACGTGAAATAAAATTGACCTTGGGATCAGTATGACCGTTGGAAAACAAAGAGCTAGGAGAAACGATTGTAACTCAGTGGCGGATCTAGGATTTCCGAAGGGGATGTGAAAGTCCAATATCAGCCAAAGTAATCGGCCATTCTGGGTGCAAAATTTGGAGTTTCACTCACAATTTGTGGCGAAAAAAGGGAGGGGGATTCTGGCCCCCCTAAATCTGCCACTGAGACTAGCCGCGAAAACACTGCTTTAAAAGTGTTATTTTTATCTGAACACGACACGTGTTAACTTAAGTTGTAAAAACATCGGAGGGTTTCTGTTGAAATAATGATTTATATAATTATTTACTTAATATTATAATGAGCAGGGAATAATTTTATACTTGAAAGGTAAGTGTGGACCCCTTTGAAGGGGAATTTAAATAATTTCTTACACAACACCTTCGCTGTCATTCAAAACCACGTAATGTAAATAACCATTCAAAAGTCTGAGTCAGCATGAAGAAACCTTTGAATTCCGGATGATCTTCAAAGCGCAGTTTAGAGCAAATTAATGCATTCAATTGTTCAAAATTGTCAGTATCGATATGATTTTTATCATTTTATTAATACATGTTTTTAAAAGCACTTTATTAAAATGTGGAAAATGAGCTGTAGTGTCTCTTTAAATAAATGACTCAAGTAGTGACGTCACCAGCTTTAGGTGAAGTACCACAAATTTTGTCCTATACATGGCGATTACAGACGTACAATGTAGCAGAGTGGATTCTTTGTCGCGCCAACGCCTACCGCCACATGGGAGTTACCACGTCTATCAGGTCATAATCGAACGACCCGTGACTTTCACTAGTAATACCAATCTCTACCCAAAGTTATCGTTCCCGCTACGCTCCACTAATACCCCTGTCAACGTCTAAAAAGTTATATCAAAACGTACAAAAACTAACTTAGCATATCGAACTGTAATGATAATATCTGAGCAAATCAAACACTTCTCTGAATTTTTTAAAATCAGAAGATGGTAAATATGAGACACCTGAGCGAATTAGAAGGTTTATATAAATATTCATTCATTCAATAATACTAGTATAATCATGGAATTCGTTGTTTTTGTGAACCTACTTTAAGATTTAAAGCATAAAACTTTTAAAACTTATAAAATTATTATCCATGATGCTATAGGTACAGGTAAGTTTTGCCAAGAATCTTGACATTTAGACGTTGACAAAGGTGTTGTAGCGCAGCTGTAATACGCCCTCTGGTGAGAGATTGTAGTAATACCGAGAGTTGACCATTTAAAAAATCTTCGTTATGATCGAGAATCGAACACGTAACTCCTAGGCCCGGATGTGAAGCGAGCGCATAAATCACTATGATACTCAAACTCCGTACAACGTCAATTCTCCGGGACTACTTTCCCCTACGAATAATGGAGTTATAGCATAACGGAATATACTGAGCTGACCGGAGCTTGTACGATACTGTGACCGGTTACGTACGAGGATATATACTGACAGGCTTACAAACGCAACACATCTTTTTCCGAAATGTTTTTTCTGATAATAGTTTTATGCGTAATATTCCTTACAAACTACTCATCTTACATCGTGCTGGTTTTTATAATCCATAGTTTGTCGTATCCGCGTTCGACATGGGTAGCATATTGCACGACATTTTTCGGGCGCTATTCAAAACTAATGGAAAGATATAAACGACTTTTGTCGTGATAAAAACAATTCTGCTGGTGCAAAATCAACAGTAGAGATGAAAAGAAACTATGCCGCTTTTAAACAATGCAATGGGAAATCAAACCGTCGGTTAAACTCGGCTGAGATTCGGCTCAGTTGAACATTAAGATTCCATTCAAAATGTGTAACTGTAAACGAAAATTTCACCCTACACCATGACGTTATCTCCGTAGAATCTGACACGTTGATTGGCCTGTCGACTACTGAACTGTCGATCGCGGGTTTTAGTTTTTGCCCGGATTACGTTGTACTAAAAACGGCATTTTTGACTGAATAAAGTAAAATTTGAAAGTTTTCAATTTCAAAATATTGTACATATCCTCGTGTTATTATTGTATTATTCCTCAGTTGCTTCCCTTGATGGACACTAAGAGTATGGAGGGGTCTTTTTGAGATATTTGTATGACCTTTCTGACAGTATCAGGAATACAAGCTTTGTTATCAGATATTCAGAAACTGATTCAGAATTATATCATGTGCTATATTCTGTAGATTCATGGAAACTAAATTGTTGTAAATATTATAGATATTGTGAAAAGCTTAGCTGGTATTCAACTTGTTTCCAGGTATTACGAATTTCTTACAGCATTTAACGGTAAACTTGAATTGTAGCTGCAAATAACTGAACATTTACTAGCTTTTCTATATCTGCTTTTGTGACCCCTGACCACACTCGAACAACAAGTATAGTGGTCTATCAAATGACGTCGAAATTTCGAATAGATTGATTCAATATTGTTTAACGTCCCTCTCGAGGATATTTCACTGATATGGAGACGTCACCACTGCCGGTGAAGGGCTGCAAAATTTGGGCCTTTGTTCGGCGCTTATGGCCATTGAGCAGGGAGGGATCTTTATCGTGCCACATCTGCTGTGACACGGGACCTCAGTTTTTGCGGTCTCATCCGAAGGACCGCCCCATTTAGTTGCCTCATACGACAAGCAAAGGATCTGTTCTAACCCGAATAGAATATCCATCGACACAGATTTTATTTTTCAAGTCTTCCATGCTAAAAACTTAATTTCTTTGTATTTGTATCAAATACAGCAAAATATCTTTAATATGCGCAATAAATTGAATTGACGTGTGACTTTGAAGTAGACCCAATATTAACAAGTACACTATGGAAGCAAATCAAACGATCCATTATATTTCTCTTACTCTGACTTGAGTAGATGATCAAATATAAACTGCCCATAAGAAACTGATAGAATATCGTTTCGTGAATGGAGGTGTCTTTTCAAACTATTTGTATGACCCTGAAAAGGGCCGTTGGTTTTTGACACCGCCTAAGGACGGTTTGTCTGTCTGCCCGTGGCGGGCTCTGGTGACTGGGTGTATGTCGGCCTGGGAAAGGATTCGTTTTTCTGACCTAGTCTACAGGTTCATACTCGTCGAATTCGTCAACTAGAATTTCCCCGAATATTTGCAGCTCCAGACTTCGCATTTTTTCGGCCTGGAGTACGGCGTAGGCGTGGTACATGTTCTTGATTCCTTCAATGTCGGCCAGTTGGAGGCGGTAGCTGTACCGGAACATTCGAAGGTTCATCTCCTTGGTCCGATCGTGTCTGTCCTGCATCTTCGACATCTTGTAGTTCAGGAGGACTATTTGTTCGCATGCCCGGTGGAACTTTCTCTCCGTTTTAGCCAACTCAATCTTCGCCAACTCCATCTTCATACGGTAAAGATGTTCCTCCAAAACGACGTCAGATTCCATGACATTTTCATCTTCGTCGATCGGCATTCCTGGGAAATATTCCTTTGGAGTGAGAGGTTGTGGTTCCATCGTGAGAATGGTGAAGTTGTTCTTTCATACACGAGTTTATATAGGACAGACTTAACGTGTTCAACATGTCACGCGCTGATTGACCGTACTCATGGGTTGTCACCTGCACGCCCGTCACAGATGAACTGACCTCTGGGATGACATCTAATTATCACTATCACCGTTATCAATTATCTTCCTGCCAGATGTAAGTACTGCAGCAGGATTGTATGTCAGAGATAATTAAACTGCGTGCACAATCAATTAATCTACCCACCTTAAGAGAGAGAAAGAGAACACCAACATAATATATATATATATATATATCCAAAATTATATATATCTCCAAATTGAAATAGAGTCTCAGTAATCGGATACTAATATTAAAAAAAATATGAAAAGAAAACACAGAAATCCTCCGTAAAGCTTTACGGAGGATTTCTGTGTTTTCTTTTCATATTTTTTAAATATATATATATATATATATATATATATATATATATATATAGTTAGTGCATCTATTAGAAGAAAAAGTCGGGAATTTTTAACTCGTTTTTACTAATTTATTAAGGACAATTAAAGAGAATTTAGAAAATGAATTAAAACGTACGTCTATTTAAATTCACAATTCTAATTAAATTCCAAAAGTTCAATGTAGATAAAACTCGTACTTTAGATTACTTTTAGCTACTAGGATAAATAGTTGCATACATTTTTACTCATATTTTAATTCTGTGTATTGTTTAACGTCCCTCTCGAAATTTTTTCACTCATATGTAGACATCACCATTGCCGGGGAAGGGCTGCAAAATTCAGGCTTATGCTCGACGCTTACGGCCTATGAGCAGGGAGGGGTTTTGATCATGCCACGGGACCTCGGTTTCTGCGGTCTCATTCTCATTTAGTCGTCTCTTACGACAAGCAAGGGGTACTGAGGACTTATCCAAACCCGAATCCCCAAGGGATTTTTTTTACACATAAAGTTGCCACTTTTTGTGTCTTTATATAACTTTTCGTTTAAAAGAATTTTTTTATTTAAAAATGAAACACATAATGTCAACCATCAATGTACGATAGATTCAATACATATCGAGGCCGCTTAAAATTTTTTTTTTTCAAAAGTGTGATTTCAGTTAAACTTTTGCATATATTTACTCTATCACATATATAGAATATTTATGTATATTTAAACAAATGCCATGCCATACACTTGCATCTCGGTAATTTAATAGTATACGTTTGCCAGAAGACGTACGTCTTGGGAAAGCACACGCACGCACACACGAGCACGCGCGCGCACGGTATACGAGAGTATAGTATACATGTATATCAATTTTCAAGATTAAAGTTCTCATGAGTCACAGGGAGCCTAGGGGGTGGGGGACTCAAAATCATTATAGTATGGGTCCCCCCACAAAATCTACAGATCAGTATTATATGTCATATTATCCCAAACTCAAACAAATGTCAATCACTCTAATTCGTACAGAACATGGCTATTACATTTCCTCTAAACATACCAGGGGTGGGTTCAGAAAATTTTCAAAGGGGAGTGCGACCCAAGTTTGTACTAATGTGGGTGTGACTATTCTAAAACGGTAAAAAATAAACTTTTTTGCTCAAAAGTGTTCAACCAAAGGGAGGGTTACAACCCCCCACCCCTCTAGATCCGCTAATGCATGTTGTACATATACATATATTTTTTAACATTTACACGATCTTAGAACTTTCTTATCTAACAAACCTGTGCTATTTTAGGGCTGGACGAATCAATATCCCGGATTATGTCCAAAGTTGAGTTCCATGCCCCAGAAATCTCCGGAGCCCCCTGACGTGAGCTGGATAGGTTTTCTACGGAATATGTCCTGGATACTTTCCTGTCGCGCTGTTCTGGGGGACCTTCCGAGTTTCGGAGAAGAGCAGACACAAAGTCCTCCTCCATCATTTACGATTTTTGTTTACGCCATTGTTTCTCTAAGAAGGTGATTTACCGCTATCTGATATAGTAACGGGCGTCACGTGGGTTCTACTGCAGAAAACCAAGTCCACCACATGTTTTTGTGACGGGCGAACATGTACTCAATGATAATGATCAGATACTGACCGCAAACTCTTAGATCGCGCGGGTTTCATCTTCTTCCGATTCGCTTCGTAAACTACCCTCTCTTTACAATGTAGTACTACTATGAATATTTCTGCCCCCCCCCCCCCCCCCCCCCCCCCCCCTTCCAATTGCTTCCTACCGGATTTCACTTGTATAGAAATCCCGAATCATTTGCATTATTATAAGATGAAGAATAGAAAGTGTATATACAAATGTCATAATGATTTTACATCTATCAAATACAACAGTTCATAGCTGTCTATGACGTGCATAAGATAATACATATGATCTTGAATAAAGGTCATGCTTAATGATGACGTCATTCTTAATCGGTGACCTCGTCTAACAGACATTCTCATGGACCAGTAAAAGTCTAAATACAATGGATCATATCTCTTCAGGGATTTTGAAAAAGCATTTGATTCAATTTGGAAAGTTGGATAAAGGAACAAAGATTCAAATATTGAGTGATATTGATGGAACATGTTTCAAAATCATAACTAATATGTATGAATACATCAAGTCAAGGTAGAAGCTTATGGAACATGTCCAGAAATATTTAAATGTACTACTGCAGTGAGACAAGGGGAAAACATGTCACCATTCTTATATTCATTGTATTAAAGTTACCATGAGATTTTTTAAAACTGCAAACGTTAAATATTTATTTTGTCTCGCTGAGTATTCCCGTGGGGATCCAGGTTATAATAGATCCTCTGTATCCCTTGCTTGTCATAAGAGGCGACGAAATGGGGCGGTCCTTCGGATAAGACCGCAGTCCCGTGTCACAGCAGTTGTGGCACGATAAAGATCTTTCCCTGCTCAAAGGCCGTAAGCACCGAGCATAGGCCTAAATTTTGCAGCCCTTCACTGGCAACGGTGACGTCTCCATGTGAGTGAATAATTCTCAAGAGGGACGTTATAACAATATAAAATCAATCAATCAATCTCTCTGAATAATCCCAAAAGAGCTTAATCTTTATTTACAACATATAATTTTATTTTATTGTATGCAGATGAAACTATTTTATTGTCAGAAATTCAAGAGATTTTCCAATAACTACTTAATGAAAGGTAAAGATAACGAACAGTGATCAATCTCATAACACTTATAAGGATTACAAAATAAAAGGTTGAAGAAACACGGACCCCTGGAGATATAATTTTTTTTTTTACAGATATTGTCAAAACTGAAGGGCTGAAAAATTTAGGCCTATGTTCGACGCTTACGGCCTTTGAGCAGGGAGGGATCTTTATCGTGCCACACCTGCTGTGAAACGGGACCTCGTATTTTGTGGTCTCATCCGAAGGACCGCCCCATTTAGTCGACTCATACGACAAGCAAGTCACCGCCGCGGTGGCCGAGAAGTTAGAGCGTTCGCGGCCGGGGTTCGAATCCCGGCCGCGACAGACCTAAGTCGTTAAAACAGATAGTGACAGTTCCATCGCCAAACGCTCGGCATCAGGTGTGAATGTCACGGGTCCTCGGAAATGACCTTAAAAATGGATAACCCGTGTCATAGTAGGTGTGGCACGCTAAAGAACCCTCACTGCTCAATGGCCATAAGCGCCGAGCATACATATAGGCCTAAATTTGAAGCCCTTCACCGGTCTTGGTGACGTCTCCATATGAGTGAAAAATTCTCGAGCGAGACGTTATGCAAGATACAATCAATCAATCTAACCCGGATCCCTCACGGTGTAACATTTGGTAAAGGTAAAAATAATAGCTCTTTAACATAGCTTTTCATACCGATTGTTAGGCCGTTCCAAGAACAGTGATTTTAACTACAGATTACTCAGTTTACCTGATCAAGACATAGGATTCACGGCGGGTGTGACCGGTCGACAGGGGATGCTTACTCCTCCTAGGCACTTGATCCCACATCTGGTATATCCAGAGGTCCGGGTTTGCCCAACTCTCTATTCTGTATTGCTTACAGGAGTTATGAGATGGATCACTGTTCGTTATCTTCACCTTTATAGGATTTATGAGATTGATCACTTCGTTATCTTCACCTTTATAGGATTTATGAGATTGATCACTGTTCGTTATCTTCACCTTTATAGGAGTTAGAGATTGATTACTGTTCGTTATCTTCACCTTTATAGGAGTTATGAGATTGATCACTGTTCGTTATCTTCACCTTTATAGGAGTTAGAGATTGATCACTGTTCGTTATCTTCACCTTTATAGGAGTTAGAGATTGATCACTGTTCGTTATCTTCACCTTTATAGGAGTTAGAGATTGATCACTGTTCGTTATCTTCACCTTTATAGGAGTTATGAGATTGATCACTGTTCGTTATCTTCACCTTTAGAGGAGTTATGAGATTGATCACTGTTTGTTATCTTCACCTTTATAGGAGTTATGAGATTGATCACTGTTTAAGCACCTTTGAGCGTACACAGTGTATGAAAAGGGTGCTATATAAATATGGTATTATTATCTTCACCTTTAGAGGAGTTAGAGATTGATCACTGTTCGTTATCTTCACCTTTCGAGGAGTTATGAGATTGATCACTGTTCGTTATCTTCACCTTTAGAGGAGTTAGAGATTGCATTGATTACTGTTCGTTATCTCCATTTGAAGGCCCACAGCTTGATACAGATGATGACTATAAATATATGGGTGTTACATTTACCCCGTCCCGAGGTAACTCTTGTACGTTAAATGTAAAAGAACGGTATGACAAAGCTACCAAAGATATGTACATGTATGATGTTCTTGATAAATGTAGAAAATTGAACATGTTTGACAACATTAGCTAACCAATACTTTTATATGGAAGAGCGGGGTTATCAAACGTATAATTTAGAAGATTCACATAAATTCTGTAAGCATATATATACTACTCAAAATTTAATAAGGATCATAGATATTTTTCTGTTTAAAAAATTAATAACTGCATAACTGCCAAGTGAAATCAAAAACGTCTTCAACAAACTTGCACGTGCATTTCATGCCATGGGAAATGCGTTTCTCATCACAGTTTATGCTTTTGCTACCATTGCAAGATTTTCACTCAGGCATCAGTGTCTGATTCTTTCTAAAATTTCAAACTCGAGTGTTTACACTACGTTTATCAACACAATGCCCCCTCAACGTGTAAGGCGTCGCCTGACGACAGAACAACTAGGCAGATGTATTGGAATGCTTAACGCTGGCTATTCACAACGAGACGTTGCAAATGCACTAAACGTCAGCCAGAGCGTTGTAAACAGGGCCTGGGACCGACGGCAAACTTTTGGTACAGCAGCACACCGACATGGGGGTGGTCGTCAGAGGTCGACAATCCAACGCCAAGACCATTTTGTGGCTCTTCAGGTACGACGCCATCCCTTCTGGACAGCAACCAGCCTACGTAACGACCTCCTGAACGCCTCGGGGGTGAATGTGTCCACTCAGACGATACGGAATCGGCTTCACAATGCATGTCTCAACTCGAGAAGGGCATGTGTTCGAGTCCCTCTGACTGTTCGACACCGGCGGGAGCGATTGGACTGGGCTGAAGATCATGTCACTTGGACACAGAACGATTGGGTTCAAGTTCTGTTCACCGATGAGTCCAGGTATTGTTTGGACTTTACAGACAGGAGGCACCGAATGTGGCGACGACAACGTGAACGTTTCCATGATGCCAACATCAGTGAACATGACCGTTATGGTGGTGGTTCCATCATGGTCTGGGGTGGAATCAGCATGGATGGAAGAACATATCTTCATATCCTGGAGATAGGAACAATGACGGGGGGTGCGGTACCGGGATGAGATCCTCGATGATTACGTCAGACCCTACGCTGGTGCTGTTGGCCCTGAGTTCATCCTGATGGATGATAACGCCCGTCCTCATCGCGCCAGGGTGGTGGAGCAGTACCTTCAGCAGGAGACAATTGTCCGTATGGACTGGCCAGCGCGCTCGCCGGACTTTAACCCGATTGAGCATGTATGGAACATGCTGCAGGTTGCCTTTTCACGCTGTAGAGCACAACACACGACTTTGGCAGAGCTCGGAAACGCCCTCGTGGAAGAGTGGAACAACCTTCCCATTGGAAACATCCGGGTGCTTATTGACAGCATGGCTCGACGTTGTCAAGCCGTCATTGATGCAAGGGGAGGCCATACCCGGTATTGACACTTCATCGACTAAGTGTAACGATGGACTATCCCCAAAACTGTGTAATTCTTTCTCTGGTTTGCTGTTAACTTTTTGTAATGAAATGCCTTTTGGTGTTGTTATCAGATTTCAAGCATTCCGTATTGATAAAAGTTCATGCCGTTCATGAATTTTCATTCATAACCTGAGTAAATACGTTTTTGGGTCAAATTTATGTCTTTTGTTATGTTAGTGGTAAATTACACACATATAACCTAGTGATCCTTATCAAATTTTGAGTAGTATATATTAAACTTTAATACCTCAACATCATTTCATAATTTATGGAGAACTTGACAGGTATCCCACGATAATTACAATCAGAGTCAGAATGATTTCTTTTTGGTGTAAATTTTTCCATTTACAGAGTTCTAAAATGTCTGCAAAACTTTAATATGCACTGACAAATTATAAGAATTGGATTGACATGTGTATGATGGAGTTTTACGAAGAGGCTTACTTTCACAATCGACGGCTGACTTTTAGAATTTAAATGGACCAGCTCCAACTATGAAAAATTTGGTAGTGGTATTTGCAAATTTTTTAAAAGACTTTTACGGCATTCAGTTGTTGCAAATTGTTTAACGTCCCACTCGAAATGTTTTTCACTCACATGGAAACGTCACCATTGCCGGTGAAAGCTGCAAAATTTAGGCCTATGCTCGGCGCTTACGGCCTTTGAGCAGGGAGAGTTCTTTAGCGTGCCACACCTGCTGTAACACGGGGCCTCGGTTTTTCCGGTTTCATCCGAATAATCGCCTCTTGCGGCAAGCAAGGGGTAGATACGGAGGATCTATTCTAACCCGGATCCCCACGGGGTACGGCATTTAGGACAAGCACATGTCAAATGCGTATATCGATACTATATTGTATTTATTATTATATTTGGGGATAATCGATTTCCGTAGGTGACATGCATGTTTCAACCAATCTAAACTTGTATCTGTTGATCTATTTCCTTAAGTCAAGATTGTCAAGGTTTTTAAATGTGTATGTACTGTAATTCAATCGTGGTGTGTCATGAATTCGTGGAAAAAGAGGGAAATACTAAATCAAGGAAAATTGAGTTACCTCAAATATCGTTGATTCCACAGTGTATATTGATATACATGTATATATACGATATACACATGCCGTATTGATTGTCAACACACTATGTCATGTAGACCTATAGTTTCAACACAAATAAGACGCGAACAGGGATGCAGCATTGTTTTTAAAATTAGGAGGAGGCTAAGACAAAAATATATTTCGAGAAACCTACCCCCCCCCCCCCACCAACTTTTCGGTGTAGTATAGAGCTGCCATCCAAAGGTAGGTGGGTTATGGTTGTTTTGTTCCTGGGGGAGCCGGAAACCCAATTGCAATATGTAATATATAAACTTTTCAGTTTTCAGGGCTGCTGACTGATCAGGACAACTTCAATTCGTCTGCTTACAGTGTAACACTATGAAATACAGTAAAGCTTAAAACCACCTTTTCTTTTTTGTGGCAATTTTCTGGGTCCCTTTATGCATTTCTCAGCTTGTCATTCGCAGTTAACAAAATTGCATTTAAAAATTGATAGATTTAACTTAATAAGAAATCAAAAACCAGTAGTGCACGTGCATTGTACACAAATGTAGAAAGAATAAGGATTGCTTAAGAGTTTACAATACTCTATTAATGAATGGTGAAGATAACGAACGGTGATCATTCTCTTTAAAATTCCTATAAAGAATACAAAATAAAAAGTTGGACAAACACGGACCCCTGGACATACTTGAGGTAGAATCAGGTGCCTAGAAGGAGTAAACATCCCCTGTTGACCTACCACATCTACCGTTTTGATCAGGTAAACGGAGTAATTTGTAGTCAAAATCAATGTGCCAAGAACGGCCCAACAATTGGTATGAAACCCCTCAGACAGCATTTGACCCAATGATAGGTAAAATAATTGTCGGTTCGGTGTTTTTACTGAAGCAGTCGGTATATATATTTCGGTCCAATTTCTGTAGTTGGAGTTGATCCATTTAAATCGTATAAGTCAGCCGTCGATTGTAAAAGTAAGCCTCTTCGTAAAACTCCGGTATGAACACTCAGTAAATTCATCTAGGCTGAAAAGATGAATATTATACTTGGCATATACCACTCTTTTAGATCAGTTTAAGCATTCGTACAGTGAATTACAAACTTCTCATAGAGTTTTAAGACTGTTAAAAAGCATTACTATTTGAAATTTTTGTTTATTGAACATGCCAACTAAACTATCTAAGAAATATTGTAAGTGAATAAAATTTATAAATGTACGTGTAATGATTGATTGATTGAATATTGTTTAACGTCCCTCTCGAGAATATTTCACTCATATGGAGATGTCACCACTGCCGGTGAAGGGCTGCAAAATTTCGGCCTATGCTCGGCGCTTATGGCCTTTGAGCAGGGAGGGATCTTTATCGTGCCACACCTGCTGTGACACAGGACCTCGGTTTTTGCGGTCTCATCCGAAGGACCGCTCCATTTGGTAACCTTCTACGACAAGCAAGGGATACTGAGGACCTATTCTAACCCGGATCCCCACGGGAATGTACGTGTAATGAAATTGTACGTGTATTGAAATTGGGGTTGTTTTTCGTTATTATCTAAATGTACTGAGAAATCAATTAAATAATTCAAGAATTATGTATTGTTGTGTACTACTTGCATTCAATTGCGAATATTTGTCAGTTCTTTCCCCTATATCAAAGATAGGTGGCGCAAGACTCGTTTACGTCCTTGTTGACTTCCGGTGTACATAAGATTTATGAGAGAGTGTAAGGTTTTTGTTGTGCAAACAGGGAGCGGGGGTAGAATTCCCGAGAACTGAAGCTTTAAAAAAAAAACCAATTGGTTCATTGTCATCAAATGTGACAGCGACAACGATCATTTTAAGTTCCACTCAGCGTCGTGCGCTAGAAACACCAGTCTTCAGTTCAGTCCGACTTCACAGATATCAGATGACTACTTTGTTGCAGAAAGTATTTACGGTAGATCTGTTGCTCTGTAGATCGTAATATTCTGCATTAATATTTTATGCTGAAATTTTATCTACCCTTAGTGATACAGTCATCAATGATCTTATAATTCTATGACTCTCACCCCCCCCCCACCCCTTTATAGATTAGGTATAATTGAACAGGGGGGGGGGGGGGGGGGTAATCAATATATAAACGAAGTATGGTACAAAAATATATTTGAGATGTCATTCGAAAATTAATTTTAGAGTTATCCAAGGTCTTCAAAATATGAATGAACGCGATTGCTAACAGCAGCCCCCCCCCCCCCTTCCGCCGTCACTCGGTACGACGGCGCGACTGTAATGAAGGGGTGGCTATAACCTGATTGTAACTGTAAGGCAGTGAATATTCCTATATAATTAAAAAAGTGTTGTAAAATATTGTTTGAATTTCAGGGAAAACGAGTCTGGATTCTTCAATACGTATGAAATTTATCAAAATATGCGATGAAATTGTCAAACTTTCATAACTTATCAAAGTTTGCATTATCATGGTTATTTTGTTATGTCATGTTGATCAACTGACCCACGGAAGTACAGTCCAATACGTCAAAGCAATGAATACCAGTCCTAGCCTATTTCAACTGTTGACGCAAACGAGAAGAAAAATGCATCTCAAGAGATTAAGACATTTCTGAAATTTTTAGAAATAAAGTTTGAATCATATCTACTTTTATCAAAATTAAATGCAAATTCATAAAGCTATAAATTTATCCAAGTGAAGTAAATACAAATTTCACTGTCATATTATACAATGTTGTGTTTATAATAAAAGCCATACATAGGCCTATTGTTCATTGTGGTTTTTATTTCAAAAAAGCATTGCATTACATTTTTCAATATTCACTTGTAACTTCGATTCCAATCTGAAGTATGAACATTCAAATTGACCTTCAAATTGAAAAGTGTACTACATTTGTTAAGTGATGTATTTTAGTATTATATCATGAACTGTCATGGTACATATAAGCATGATAAATCCTTATGCATTAAAGTAAACACGGGTCAAATTATGTAGGCCTACAACATGGACAAACGTCATTTGGATACAACCATTCCTACTGTATCAGTCGTGCTTTTAACGCAGAGTACAACCAGCTCATAGTATATCAATCATAGTATATGGATGGAGACGTGAATTTAGAAGTTGAAAGAAAGCTTGAACTTCCGTCTTAAACTTGCAATCCAAATTGTAATATTCAATTAAAATGTAGAAACTCAAAATTTTTATTGTACAGCTAGCATATGGGGTAGTAAAATTTATTTGACCTGTCATTTTTTATGTTCTCGCTTGCCCTATGGACTAATTAAAAAGTTAATCGCAAGGACTGTTTACCTACCGTGACGTCATCATGTAAGTGATAAAAGTTAAAACACGCAAATGAAGTTAAGGGTTATGATATATGTATTCTAGGCCTATATATATGTATACCTTCTCTATCGTGAATTTTATTTTATAAAGAGAAGTTATACATATACATTCATTATTACTACACAATTTAACAGCTTAATAATAGAAATTCAGAGATATATGGATATATTTAATAAATGATAGTCTTAATCATCGAGAGAGAGAGAGAGAGAGAGGGGGGGGGGGTCGAGTCCGCATCTTATTGTTTTAAACATGCAATTCAACAACTTATAAAGAATTATGATTTATTGTAGATTATATATTCAACCTAAACATGTAAACTTAATCACGAAGTAGTTTATAGTGAAAAACGTTCAATGTGTATTGAATGTATTTATTTAATCGATGTGACAAGAGAAAATTCGGGTGCAGCTGAAACTCTCAACGTGCTCTCCTTTCCGCCCAGAGAGTCTTGCATTGCGTTTTCTAAGTTCGTCTCTAAGCGCAGTGAGGTCCTACGGACCGTAATCCGCCTTCGTCACTAAATATTCAACAACTTTCTAATCTAAACGTGTCTTTCCGACGCTCTCTTAAACTTGAGGTTAGAAACGCCTTGGACGTTAACGGATCGTGCGCCACCTGTAATCAAGGGCGAGTAATTTGAAGTTTTATTTGCCATTGACACCTGTGACCTAGATTGTTCTAGAGCTCATGCAACTTTATGAGGCAGGGGAGGGGGTCTTGGGCCGCCTTTAGGCCCCCAGTGGGTCCAGGACAAATCCCTAGTGGGAGGTCAGGGGGTCGAAGCCCTGGGAAGCTCCTGAATTTTACAAATTTGTCTCCTATTTTTACTATTTTTGTCATTTTTAATAAGGTGGAATGAATAAAATGACGCAAATTAAAAGGGTTTGGGGATGTAACGGAAAACAGTTCGACTATGGCCATAAAGTCTACCAAATCTGCCCATAGTATAAATGAATGGTAAAATTACTTTAAATTTCATGAAGTAATACTAAGGAACAGACCAAGCTCACTAAATATGCACATGTACAATGACTGGTCCTGTTTTATTTAACCCAGGTTCTGAGATTCCCAGATTATGATCAACACCTTGAAATAAGAAGGCAGTTTGAAATTGTAACAGTTAATTCATTACAGTATAATACTGAATATTTTGTAGTTGATAACAAATAAGTCTCCAAATAAATATCAATATGTAAATAAGAAAAAAAATAAGAGGTAGATAAGTAAGTTAATAACTGAATGAATAATAACAAAGTAAATAATTTGATAACAAAAATATAAGGGAGCAAAAATGAGAGTGTGATAACCTATGAAAAATATATCAAAATAAATGGGAATGAGCTTCCATATATAGCCTAGGAGATTCCATACAACACCCTAAAAATCATAGGGAACCTCTATGCAAGTAGACTGAAAATTTCCTAAAGCCCTATTTATTATACAGGGGACAAGGCAATTAATTTATCAGAATTAGCACTATAAAGGCCCAAAATACTAAGGGAATATCTAATTCATCCTTGAACCAATGTGAGTCTAGCTAGGGACTAAGTTATATTTAAAAGAATTTAGACTATTTCCTAAACACGAAAAAAAAAAAGGCTGCACGAGCAGTACGGGATTCAACCCTAAGAAAAGCAGAAGAGAGAGCTTGAACCTGTGGGTCCTTTAGCCCTAGCAAAATGACTTGAAAATGCCGCTATCGCTGTTTATATACTACCTCTAACCAATGAAAATTACTCTAACTTACAGGCTTTAAAAGAGCAAGGTGAATATCTAAAATGATATGTTCAAGGTTCAAGGTTTAAACCAATGAAAAGTCAGGAAACAAATAAACTTCGGAATGATTGACAAAATGGAGGTAAATTCAACAACGGAATTTGCGGATAAATGGCACGTGTGTGGAAATAATGAAGTAAACAATTTACTAAATTGGACTTAATACAAAAGTAATGATCGACAAAAAGAATAGAGACGTAGATAAAGGTACTAAATATTCGAAAGAGGAACAAATTAAATGCTAATGAAAAGCATTACACTGCAAAAAATGTAAGTTCTCCCAATAAAAGTAATTCAGACATCGATAATATTTTGGTATTACAATCTTCATTCACAACACTAAACATCGTATTTTCACAGTTTGTACTAAGAATTGTCGGAGGTTAGTGTCATTGCAGATAGGCCTGTCATTATACAGAGTCTTCAGTCAGTACGGGTATGAATTGTATACCATCGTCATCTATTATACAGACCCCACTTGATGGATACCTTAATTTAATAAAGCTAGAATAATAATATTTGTTTAGCCGGGCTTGCAAAGTCCTGGCTATAGGCACGCGAATAGCCAGTTTGACTATAAATAGCACAACAGAGAAAATAAACAAAAACCAAACAGTCTCAGAGCAGAAGCTTCCGGTATACAAAATAGTCACAAATAGAGACGATACTTTATCAAATACATGGATGCAATACGCAATTTCCGAGTTGCCCAATAGTTCTTTCCCTTTGTGGAACTCTTACGCACAGTGAGACACAAAAATACTATCGTCCACACGCGGTGGGTACAAATGCAGCCCTCATATATTGCCAAAGGCCGATTATCAGACATCATGCAACCACCCAAACTGCAGGGACACACAATATTAGTAAGTTTATTAGTATTTTATGAAATAATAAATTAGTTCAAACAAAAATCGATAATCACCATTTTTCTTTGATTAAAATACCACCCGTGCAGAAGAGGAAATAAAAGATGATTTCATATTTAATTTTATGGCCTAATTCAATCAAATTTTATTCTTGATATGGTCAGTTTAATGTATACCAATGGCTGATATATTACAAATTTTACACTTCCATTACTTTTATCCGTATTTACAATGCTTGTCTATAGTATATGTATACATCTTGTACCCACCCAAGCGTTCAACAGAACACTGAAAGTAACTCTATCACAGAAGAGCTGACATCTCGGAAGTTGCGTATTGAACTTTTTGATTGGAAATAGAAAGAGAGTGGAAATATGAATGAATTTCCTAATCTAATTTCTATGGTGTCCGGATAGGGCCATTTGCAAAAGCGTGACTGCGCGTTAGTCACAACACGCCGTCACGCCAACAAGCAACGCACCTTCGCGCTCTCACACCAACAAGCAACGCGCCTTCGCGCTCTCACGCCAACAAGCAACGCGCTTTCGCGCCATCCCGCCAACAAGCAATGCGCTTTCGCGCCGTCACGCCAACAAGCAACGCGCAGTCACGCTTGTTGGCGCGAAGGCGAGCTGTGTAAAGTTGTGTTAGCGTGACTGCACGAAGGCGAGTTGTGTTAGCGTGACGGCACCGTGCTTGTCGGCGCGAAGCTTGTTGGCGTGACGGCGCGTTGCTTGTTGGAGTGAGAGCGCGAAGGTGCGTTGCTTGTTGGCGTGACGGCGTGTTGTGACTAACGCGCACTCACGCGTTTGCAAATGGCCCTATCCGGACACCATAAATTTCATATTACAAGGATACGAGTAATCATCTTGCGCACATGTATACAATGCGGTATGCGTATGAATATAATCAAGCTACTGAATCCGAGTGGTTTCGCCCTATTGCATGTTCGCTCTGAGTGCGTTCGTCCCATCTATCTGTTCGTTTTGAATGGTTTTTCGCCCCTATTCATTGCGTTATGGACTAATCTGGCTTCCTTGGGTAAAAAAAAATAGAAGAGCTAATTTTGCGTATTTTTGTGACTTCATTCGAATACTGCACTGTGCATAATATTACGTCACTTTTGGCTTATGATAGCGGATGCGATTCTCCAGAAATGGTTCCAATTCCAAAAATAAGCTGTCATAGGGTTTTATCAACATTCAGAATTTTATTTTTTGATTCATATGTATACAATTTCTTTATTGTGATCATCAAAGGACGATATCACAAAGAAGGTGTTGCACGTTTCATGTTAATTCCCCTAACGTTGTTGCATGAAAGATCGATAAAATTAAGTTATTCAAAATAATTATTATATTAATATTGATAAAACCAATCGGAACCTATGTCTTGATTCATTTGTGAGAATAAGTTTAAAAGACGTGTATTGACAAAAATTAGCCAAAATAATTCGAGTTTAAATCAAGCAATAAGCGATTTTATTTTTATATGATTTCTAGCGTTAAAATGGAGGGGTATCCCCGAATTTCATAAAAACTGCCTCCGTGAAACAAAATAAATCTAGCATAAACACGTTCTTCAAGTTTTACACTAAAAAACTGTAACTTTGAAATTTTGTTTCACAGGGGCATTTTTTTGGGGTAAATTTAAAAAATTCGAAACGACTTTACTGATATTATTTTCAACTTCAACTGTATGTTAATTTTCCTTGGTATTGTATGATCTACTGCGTGGTTCAGTGGGTAGTCGACTTTTATAAGTAACGATGTTTTCTTTTGTAAAACGACCGGGTACAAATCCCTTACGAACACATTTTTTTTTTCATATTACGTTTTTCATCTAGATTTTTCTTAATTGAAACACATTTCTAGTTTCTCTGAATGTTTCTTGTCAAATCTCTGTTTATTACAATGTGCCGAGTTTGAAATAAGCTTCCAACCTGGACACTGTTTAGTTTATGAATAGGTCTCGCAACAAACACACCGAATGCGTTTTAATAGTCAAGGTTGTATGTATTTCTGAATGAAAGGTGTTTCCTTCTTTTTTTATTTCCTCCAGATGGAGATTCTTACAAGTACAATGATAGTTCATTAATCAAGACATGTGCAAAATAATATAAGGAATACAAGTAATTACAATGGAAGAGGGGAAGAATACAAAAATACCTGCACAACAGGTTACAAGAATACAATATTTAGTTACAGTGTAACTCGAAGTTTGTTATCAATGATGCATTGCTGCTGCATCTCTTATAAAACGAAAGTTCAGAAGATGTAGTTCTGGAATGTTTAAATCAGGCAAGTTTGAGATCATGCTTCTTGCGCCGAGGATAAATAAATACAAGTCATATTGGGACAGCCCACATAGGTCGGCAGCCAGAGAATACCAAAGTCTTCAATTAGTTTCCCACCAGGCGTCGCGATATAGGGTTGTTTCAGAACAGGTAGTGGATGCGTGCTCAGACACATTCGTGAAAGGTCTCGCGCATAATGAGCAAATTTTGGGTGGTGTATCCAGAAGAGTCCATAATTTTACAATAAACTTGCACAGAAGAATCTCGTTATTATTGTGTGGAATATTCCATAACAAAGTTGATGATTTTCAATCGCAAAAAATTATAAATTGGGCAAAGTCAGGATCAGCACGCATGCGTTGTCGTCTGGAATCGGAATGGTAAGTGATGACAGATGATTTATCAGATCTTTTCCACTCTGATTTTGAGGAGAAGGCACCACTTTCAAGATATCGAGTTAAAGCGGGGTACAAATTATATTTGGTCAATAGATGCATGATGTCCTGAATAAATCCGCGATGTTTGGCACAGGGGTTCATCATATACGAGAATAGACGAGTGAGGAATATGCGCTTTGTGAGATAATTAGTGTCCAGTTCACAAAGACGTCCAAAATATTGCAGTTTCTTGATGTCAATCTCCGCAGCAATAGGAAGCAGACCCAGGAGGCTTTCACACATATCCGATCTGGTTTGCTGATGGAGACCCATTGCGTGTTTTGCAATAAAATGCTGGAATGTATTGAGGGTTTCCACATCTTTTCGTCGTAGGTCGCATCAGAGTTCGTATCCATATAATACAGAGGGGAGAACTACCTTCTTATGTTGCTTGGATATAGTGATTGGGTTGAACTGTTCGGATGTTTTTAATGCAAAATATGTTTGGCGTCCTTTCATGCAAGCATTCGAAGTTATGCTACTGGGATTAAATGTGGAATTCAGTAAAATTCCCAGGTGCGTGTATGCCTTGGAAGAGTGAATAACATTCTTGCCTAGGTGCCAGGATAATGTGTCCGTATGAATTGCCCATTTTGGATAAAAATAGAGGACATTTGAATGTAAAACGCCATTTTGTTGAATACTCGTATATTTTGTGTAGAATTTTCTGTAATCCATGCGGGATGAGCGCAACACAACAAATGCCATCCGCAAGCATTGGATTAGAGCTTGTGATACTGAAAATACCGGTATTTGTACACAGATTTTGAATTTCGTGCAGCAAGTCGTCAATAAATACAAGGTAGAGAAAGGTTGACAAAATACCACCCTGTTTAACGCCATGTGAAATTGGAAACCAATCAGAACTGACTTGGTTAACAACGACAGATAATGATATGTTTACATGACAGTCGTCTATTAGACTCCATATACGACCCGAAATCCCAAGCTTGTGTAGTTTGCACATTAGATCATGTCGCCATTCAGTGTCAAATGCCTTCTGTGTATCAAGAAAGGCTACAAGGACGGGACTTCCATGTTCTATATTGAGGTAATAAAATATTTTTGACAAAGGCATGGTGCCTTTTACGACAAACCATTGTGAACTTTGCAAAGCTTTGAAAGGAAAACTTTAAGGCCAAATAAGGTAAATAACCGTTAAACAGTTTAAGTGGATAAGATGATATGTATTCCAGTAGCAAATCGCTATAATGGTGAATCAATGCTTTCAGATGCATGTACTTCGAAATATGTTTAACTTTATTAATGCGTATTAAACTTCCCATAATTTGTTTTGTGGTCAGAGTCATGTACATTTGCCAATTGTTGGTTGTAGAATCGAATACATACGAGTATAATAGCTTTTAGACTGTGGTGGTATAGACTATTTGATAATTGATACACTCGTAACATGTAACTGTATACATTGTATCTGATACTCAGAAGAAACAAACTACAATTTGATTTCCACGATTTCAAAAATTATGTTTGGACTACATGTATAATGTATTGACACATAAAATGTATTAGGCCTGTCCCTAGTACTGGGGAATCCTACAGGTATTTAAATGTCAAATACGCAATAAGAGTATAAATATGGATGAAGGTCAGTGCTGGCACAGATGTCAAATTAGGGAAAACTCCCGTATCGATGCAACACCCTCTTTTTAGGTTCCTTTTCTTCTTATCAACAATTGCAGTGGACAGTTTCTCCACCGACTGTCCCTACACTTTGAAAAACGATGCTACGTGTATGTGTATGTGTGTGTGTGTATATATATATATAACATATGTAACATTGATAGCAACACTCAACAAAGGAAGTATTATCTAAGAAAATAGTAACAAAACGAAATAAATATATTTTTAAAAATATATTATGATAGATATGGTGATATTATGGGCAGAACTGTTTTAAATTAATTACAAATCAAATAAATATATATATATATATTATGATAGATATAGTTATACTATGGGCAGAACTGTTTTTTAACTACAATTACAAATCAAATATCAACATGCGTAATGGGCCGCCAAACAAAGAGCATGCTAAAAAAAAAACCAAATGCATATACAACATGCATACACAAGTGTAGCTAAAAAGTTCATCAACAGTCACAGTTCAAAGTTCAACTATAAAAGTTCAAAGTTCACTGACTTTATCACACAAAGTTCACAGGTCGCTGTCTAGGATAAAGTTCAATGTATCAGAAAGCAATGACCCTGGGAGATGTAGAGATCAAAGCTTAATATTCACGAGATTGTCGCTTATTCGCAGCAGGTTCATCACTTTGATCAAGGAGTCGAAACAGCCGTTCCAATCCCATGTTCCGCTGCTGATGAATCCATCCATCAATATAGTAATCTACAAAAGAAAACAAAACAAAGCGAAAATATCCGTTCTAAAAGGAGGGTGGGCGGGTAATTTACTAATCTTGCAAAATAATAGCTTAAAATTACATCAACCTCATTTAAAGGGATGGAAAAAAAGCAGAGGCTATGCCAAGAGGGAATAATTCCTTAACTATAAATGTCAATTCATGGGTGGATCGAAGGTGAAATACATGAGCTGCACACTTTCTCAAATTCAAATTAAATTGGATGTGATAATATATTGTTCATATCTAAAACTGAACAACATTTGCGGGGTTGCACTGAGTTTAAAATGACATTAAAGATTGTAAGCATCAATACTAGGTATTTTATTGACATATTGGATTAATTAAGATATTTTATTGACATATTGGATTAATTAAGGTATTTTGTTGCCAGATTTAAATCATTAAGGTATGAAACTCAAACGTCATTATCTTGACCAGATAGTGATCCCTGTTGAATCTGAACTTTTACGGTCCAGCTGAAATACAAGGATGACTTTTAATTCTGGGGTTAAAGGTCAGAGCTACAAATATTCCATATCCATTAGTCCGATATACATGTATCATCTGATCATTACAACTCTAGCAATAGGAATTGTGATGAAATCGTACACAAATTCAACTGTACATATTAAAAGTTTCTGTTAGATACGCAAGCTTATGGTCCAAAAAATTGCAGCGCCCCCACCCCTTTTTTTTAAAAGGACAGCAACTTGTTTTATACATTTTCTGACAAATTGCGCATACTGTTCAACTATCTCGCTGCTGTCACTTCATCTTACATCTAAATAAACAAAACAAAATCCCTAATCCAATAGTGTTGTATCGAGCGTATTTATATCAAATACACAGGTATAACTGCAACCATTGACCAGTACCAATATTTAAACAAAAATCAGTATATGCACCCAGGGGTGCATGAGCCGAGTTGCATGGGATACATTGTAAAGCCAGGAATGACGTGGTATATTTATAATTGTGAAGAACTAATTTCAGTTTTAAACTTTTCGAGTTACTGTCCAGAAACCATATTTATCTGAAGTTTTCAATCTATATTCGGTCACTGTGACCTTGACCTTTGTTCTCCAAAATCAATAGGGGCATTGCTTTGCTGGTATCCAACAATATATCCAAGTTTCATTTGATTCAAATTAAAAAATTTCGAGTTATCCTCCGGAAACCAAAATCCATTTGGAATTTTAAATCTATTTTCGGTCACTGTGACCTTGACCTTTGACCCATTTTCTCCAAAATCAATAGGGGTCTTTCTTACCTGGTACATAACAGTATCATTTGATTCGGATTTAAACTTTTGGAGTTGTCATCCGGAAACCAAATTTTCATTATATTTTCGGTCACTGTGACCTTGACCTTTGATCATTTTTCTCCAAAATCAATAGGGGTCTTCCTTACCTGGTACCCAACAATATATCAAAGTTTCATTTGATTAGATTGTAAACTTTTCGAGTTATCATCCGGAAACCAATTGTTGACGCCCAACCGCCCGCCCGCATCACCAAACCAATAGCCGAGTTCAACTTCGTTGCAACTCTGCTAATAAAATATGCCTTTCTTTGTTGTTTCATCGGGTGATGAAGGTAGCAAGCATTGCAGAAAAACTTTATGCATATTCTTATTTTTATGTACTACTAAAAATATCAATTAGAATTAAGGTATAAAATATCGTATGATTGACCCAGCATCCAAGCATGCACTAGATTTATTCTATGATAATTAAAATAATTTATGGTAAAAATAAATTTAATATATTTATGCCATGAATTTGAAATAATGAATTTCAATTATGTCTTCATTAAGTAATCGAAAAAGGTACATCCTGTAATCGATTATTTCCCCCCGATTGCCCATCACTATTAAACAATGAAGAATAACGTGAACTGATGAAAGGCGAAGATAAAGATAGAGAGTTTGGCAAACACAGACCCCTGGATATACCAGAGGTAGGATCAGGTGCCTAGGAGGAGTAAGCATCCCTGTCGACCGGTCACACCCGCCGTGAGCCCTATATCTTGATCAGGTAAACGGAGTTATCCGTAGTCAAAATCAGTGTGCCAAGAACAGCCTAACAATCGGTATGAAACACGCCAGACAGCAATTGACCCAATGACAGGTTGTATTGGCAAACTAGATCGTTATAACGACCATAGAATTTGCGAAATGCTGATTTTACATTTGGATTACCTACTATTAAGTTCTGTGTAATTATTCTATGATGCAGTTTTATTGTCACCGACACATCCTAAATTTTCTATTCTGCAAATAGAGCCGAAGTGTTTGAACGAACATACGTAAATGTACCTTGATTATCATGTTGATCAGTGCGATAAATCTTTTGTTTAAATGATAGTAACTGTTACAAATACAAGAAAAAACCAACCTACCTTACGGACGAATTCCAAGGGGAGATTATCGACTTACCCTGGCGTTGAAAGCGACTCCCCCGTTCTTTTTAGCGATTATCCCAAAGTAACGGTTGTTCAATGTGCCATTAGTCGGACGTTGAATCGCTGAACTGGCCCTCTGATCCGCTTGACATTTGGACACGAGCTGCAACCAAAAAAAAAAAAAAAAAATGAATAAATACACGTGGACTCATAACTTTACATACTTTTGATCTATAGCTTTTTAGCGATTGCACTTCATACACAATCTTCGTAGTATAATAATAATCATAGGCACCCAACTCTCTAATTTGTATTGCTTATAGGAGTGATGAGATTGATGACTGTTCGTTATCTTCGCCTTTCATTACAGTAAATCTACATAAACATTGGTCCAGTTGACTTCAGTGCTTTGTCTGCTGTCGGTATTCCACTTTGGGTACGTTCTGTCGTACATTTAGCACATTCTATAACCGCGATAAATCTTATCGTTTCGCCGGAAGTCACTCTTTTACAACCCGGGAGTAAACAATTCGTACTAGAGAAGAGTCTTCGGATAATACTCTATTTTGCTTAATAGTGGGCGGAGCCCTTTCACGGCCCTTTGGGCCCTCCATATAGGTAACACGTATATACATGTATTTAAAAGGAAAATATAGAAACCTGATAAAAAAAACAAACAAAAAACCTATACACGGTCACGCCGTAAAGCATAAATATACCTACTAGAATGCTGTAAAAAAAATCATAAACGTTTGAAAATTGAACTTCACCCCTAAAACGTATGCAGTGGGTAAAGTCAATTTTCAATTTTCCAACTTTTATGGAAATTTTTACTGCATACTAGTATATATTAAGCAAAATAGATTGTCACGATCATAGTTCGAATTTCCTCTATTGTTCTATAGTTTTATATACATTATCCATGACCCGAGCGATTATGATAATAATAACTGCATCAATACTCACGACAACTAGAGCTTAGTTGAGAACGCTGCTGTTTCTTTTGTTTGGCACGTGCGTTCTGGAACCAGACTTGTGCAACGCACCTACTAATTCCCGCCGTTGTTGCGATGTTGTTTAGGGACTCGCTGTCTGGGTTGCTCTCGACGTTAAAGGTACCATGAAGTATTTTGAGCTGTTCCTCCGTAAAAGAGGATCGAGCCCGTTTGGGTTTTGGTTCACAGCTGACTTCGGAATCTGAAAGTATGGATTAGCTATCTTCAAAATCGCTTCATGCTAACTGGTTATGCATCTATATGTAACATATATAAAACAATGTATTTTATCAACTGCATCTTCACAAGTCAAGGGTTAAATTGATTCGTTACCTCGCACTAACCCTTGACATCAGTCACTATCAATAACCCTTGAATTGTGAGATGATCAACTGTAGGTCCTGACGTTCCACAGTTCTTGCCATTTACTATGATGTAGTGGGGGGGGGGGGGGGGGGGGGGTTCAGCAAAAAATCTCTAACTTTGCTCGTGAAAATAACGGAAAATCGATCAATGCAAGTTTCCAAATTGGTACATTATATATACACAGTAACCGGAAACCGCGTCATCTTTTCAGCTATAATTCTTTATTCCCCCGAGATCGAAGATCGGGGGGCATATTGTTTTTGTCCTGTCTGTCATTCTGTCTGAAACTTTAACCTTGCTAATAACTTTTGAACAATAAGAGATAGAGCTTTGATATTTCACATGAGTATTCCTTGTGACAAGACCTTTCCGTGGGTACCAACATTTTTTTACCCTTGACCTTGGAATTTGACCTACTTTTTGAAAACTTTAACCTTGCTAATACTTTTTGAACAGTAAAAGGTAGAGCTTTGATATTTCACATGAGTATTCCTTGTTACAAGATCTTTCCATTGGTATTGAACCTTTTGACCTTGACATTTGACCTACTTTAAATTGTTTTTTACATAGGTTATAACTTCTAAATAATAAATATTATAGCTTTCATATTGTACATGAGCATTTCTTTTGACAAGATCTTTCTACTGGTACCAAGATATTTGCCCTTGTGACCTTGGCCATCTTCGGAATTGGTCATTATCGGGGACATTTGTGTTTCACAAATACATCTTGTTTTTTAAGCTGAGGAACTCATTCCACCATCATTATTTCCAACAAATGTTGTCTTAACGCAATAATATAATAATGATAATAATATCAACATAGGTAACGTACTTATCTCCCCTTGTATACTTCTAGCAATAATTTATATGTAGGATATTTTGTTCAGATGTAGAAAACCTAAATACGTTAACAGCGACCGGAGTGAAGAATGCTAGACGTTTTAATCCTGATGTGTTTTTTGTTGTTGTTGTTATTTGAAATCCTTGTATACAGTGTCTTCATCTTCCCAAGAAGGTCAGAATAATTACATGAAAACAGAACAAAAGAAACACGTCTCGTGTATACATATCTTCCCAAGAAAGTCAGGATAATTACATGAAAAAAGAACAGAAGAACCACGTCTCGTGTATACATATCTTCCCAAGTAAGTCTCCCGTGGGGGTCCGGGTTAGAGGAGGTACTCGATAGCCCTTGCTTGACGTAAGATGTGACTAAATGGGGCGGCACTTGACAGATGATACCGCAAGAACCGAGGCCCCGTGTCACAGCAGGGTTTGCACGATAAAGACCCCTCTCTGCTCAAAGGCCGTAAGCGCCGAAGATAGGCCTAAATTTTGCAGCCTTTCACCGGCAATGGTAAAGTTTCGATATGAGTGAAAAAATTTTCGAGCAGGACGTTAAACAATATACAATCAATTCCAATTAAGAGCATGAAAATAATTTTTTGAACAAATGAAAACCATGATTATTAATTTCTTAGTGTAATCATTTTAATATCAATTTTTATATACATTTTAATAAAATGAAATCATATAAATTCACACATTTATATATCGATAAATTATCTCATTGTTCACTAAGGACCCTGGGTCGGGGACCTGTCCCTGAAATGATTTTTAAATGGAAAGTTTTTTTTAAAGTAGAAAGCTCCTACCTGTATCACCCTGTAGGCGAGACGTGTAATGTTGGATACACAATATATTGTCCCCAACCAGTGCAAATTCTTCCCCTGTTGAAAGCTGTCGTTCACAGGTGTCGCACGCAAAACAAGCAAGGTGAAACACTTTGTCCCGGGCTCTTCTCACCCAGTCTGATGCCTGTATCTGTCGACTGCATTTAGTACACTTGGTAACTTCACTGCAATTGAAAATGAAAGAAAAAGTGAGCAAGTTCACATTCCCCACGTTCCAACATTGTTTGCAAATGCCTCACATAATGAATGGTAATGCTATGTATTACTGCAAGAACAGAGCAGACGGACTCGAAAGTCTAAGTTCAAAAGGGACATAACTCCCAGAAAAATTACTGAATCAGAATTTCCCCGGAATATGCAAATCTGCATAGTGTGTACATATCAACTACAAAGTTTCACGAAATTCTGTTGAGCGGTCTCAGAGGCGTTGCGCTTACAAGAAATGTACTGACGGACTGACTGACGGACGGGTCAAAAACATTACTCTTCATTGCGTGTGGTGTAATAACAGAAAAAATAAAATAGAATGGAAAAATATTTCTGAATACTTCTCCAGTTTCAACTAAAACTCATAAAAAGTTCAATGTACCTGATGTAGTCTTTCCTGCAGTAAATGTTGCCCCTTTTTACGAAGCAGGTTTCCTTCTGCTGAAGTGGAGCGCAGCAGACACAGCACCGGAGACAGCCTGTGTGCCAATACATGTACGTGTTGCTCACATTGAGGAGATACCTGTCCAGGAGTGGCTCCCGACATCCCTCACAAATCTGACGCTCGCTCTGTAAGTCAACCGTATTTCATCTTCAGGTTAATAAAATGAATATTTTCTAGTGAATTGTATATATCTTTCTCTAGATGTTCTGTTTCATACATGACAGATACAAATGACAAATTCTTAGTTTACACTACACGTTTAAAAAGTCATTTATTCAAAATAGTGTTTTAGTTTATACTTGGTAAATTAAAACTATCCTATTACTTACAGAACAAAAAATTGGTTTAATTCATATTTGGTAAATACGAATTACTACTCGTTAAAAGAATCCTAAGGCTTATAGAATAAAATATTGTTTTAATTTATATTTGGTAAATACGAATTACGGTGTTAAAACAATCTCAAGGCTTACAGAACAAAATATTGTTTTAATTTATATTTGATACATACGAATTATTACGTTAAAACAATCCCAAGGCTTACAAAACAAACTGTTGTTTTAATTTATATTTGATACATACGAATTATTACGTTAAAACAATCTCAAGGCTTACAAAACAAACTATTGTTTTAATTTATATTTGATACATACGGGTTATTACGTTAAAACAATCGCAAGGCTTACAGAACAAAATATTGTTTTAATTTATATTTGATACATACGGGTTATTACGTTAAAACAATCGCAAGGCTTACTGAACAAAATATTGTTTTAATTTTTATTTGATACATACGAATTATTACCTTAAAACAATCCTAAGGGTTACAGAACAAAATATTAAGGACATGCGCGACGTTTCTGATATTTTTTCTAAAATAATTTTTTTATCTCCTCGATATGAAGAGTTCTTGTATAATTTCCGAAATAGGTTGAAGTTTTACACTGTAGTAATATTACCATGTATATCGGCCTGTAAAGTTCAGTGGTTATATCACCTATCTAGTAATGCAAGGATCCCGGGTTCGATGCCCGATTGTTTCAAACGTTTTTTTTATCTCCTTCTAAATGTCCGTTTATACTACTTAATTATAAGAGCTGACTTTACATTTTTACTTAAACAACTGGGAATTATCAAAATATGCTAACTTTAAATAGACATGGTAATATAGCCCATCCATGGTGTTTTGTATAAACGAAATAGAACGCGAGTGAATTGTACGCGGACAGTAACAAAATTGTGTATTGTCCTTAACTACCATACCAGGTGCACTTTCTCTTTGAATATAAAACCGTGCACAAAAAATTACATCCCTAGGTAAAAAAAATACTTACCGACTTAACTGCACACGTGAGTTGTTCTGTGATCTCTGCATCAGACAGAGTCGAAGTGGGGAATCTCGGAATCTCTGAAATTGTCGCCATTATTCTCTCTTGGTCGCTGGACTGGTTTACAGAAGTTAGGTCGGTCAAAATGGATTATCAGAAATATAGCGGACTGCAACCCCACTCAACCTTAAATACGGTTACCTGAGCACCGCTCACACTCACGTCGTTGATTGGGAGAAGGGGTGATTAGTAGTATAACGCGTCCCGATAGGGAGGTCAACTGAGTGCACTTTTTATGCAAATGAGGTCAAGTAAGGGGGTTTTTGATTGGTCAAGCGGTGTCGGGGTCAACGGAGTGCACTAGGACGGGGTCAACCCCAGCAGGGGTTGTAGAGCGGGTGAATAGACTGGCCTATGGCCGCTGGTCTATGATGCGGTACTTTCGCTTTGAGTTCCTGGAATGAGTTCCTGCTATTTTTCTGAAAATCCAGTGAAATCCTGTGTATTAAATCTAAAAGAATAACAGTGTATTAAATCTAAAAGAATAACACAAGGTTTTAAGTTGACATGTTTATTAAAGAACAATGGTACAAGCATAGAACAATTCAATAAACATAAAAACAGTTCAATAAGCATAAAAACAGTTCAATAAGCATAACAGTTCAAGCACAGTCCATTACTTTCTGCTGAGTTTCTTCTTCTTTTTTGGCCGTTCTTCAGTAGGTGCGGTTGGATTCCACATCTCTAACGGTGTGTATTCTCTCTTCACAGGGGATTTTGAGCCTGGTACGGACCCAATCATCGCATCTATTTCCAGTTGTTCTTCTGGACACTCACTAATCCAGTGTCCTATTTTTCCGCATTTGAAGCAAGGATCCTTTTGTTTGGTTTTCTTGCTGGTCTGTTGAGAATCTGCTGACCTCGATTTCTTACTGGTCTGCGGATAATCTGTTTTCTGTGGGCAATCCGGCGACCAATGTCCTGTTTCTCCACACGTGTAGCACGGGTTAGCAGTGTAATCTGGAGTGTATTCCTTCCTAGGTTTTTTAGAAGTCAGCTCTTCCAGCTTCTTCAGTAGGATTGTGGTATGATTTCCAATCTCATTACTCAGCACATTAATGCGGTTAACGATCCCGTCTAGTGTCGTGGTAATGATCGCAAAGTCTTCTTTGTTCATGGTCGGAGGCTCATTCTGAGCGTTGTAGAGACCCAGTTCCAATCCCGTGACATCTTGTGACTCTGGGATGTCCGGGGAAAAAAATCCCAAGCCGGGGTCTGCCGGATTCTGGCTAGGGAGGTAATCCGAGGTCTGGGCCATCTTCTCTTGTCGAGCAACGTGGTCTGAAGGCGTGAGATTGAAGCTCGTGGTCTGGTTCGAGGTCTGGGCCATCTTCTTCTCTTCTCTTCTTCTTTGAGCAACGTAGTCTGGAGACGTGAGCAAGAAGTTCGAGGTCTTCCCCAGTTCAGTCTTCTGATCGTCACTCTTAGCTTTCTTCAGTTCAATGTAGTCTTTCTGTGGTCCCATCTGCTTCTGTACCAGCTGATCTATTTTCTTCTGAGCTTTGTCCACAAATTCTAGTTGTTTCTGAGCCATGTCTTCTGGAAGGTGATTGAAGATCGAATGAGGACTGACACTGGGGCTCCGCTTTTATAGCCAGCAAAATGTCTAGACTATTCTGTCTCGTGAGGGGCACGTGGGGAGCACGTGGTTGCATCATCTTTTTCTGGAAAAACCGGTTTCAGCTAGAACATCGCGCGACCAGCGCGTGCTAGTGCACTAATTGAACTTGAAAAGCCGGTTTCTCGCGACCAGCGCGTGCTAGTGCACATTGGTACACATTGACTTTAGTGGAATGGAACTTATATTGGTGTTTAAAGTAGCCCTAAAAAGGGCTGTGCATGAAGTTTTTATTTTTAAAAATGGCCGGCTTCATACGCAGGTTCTTCTATATACACGTGTAAGTCATGATCTTCGGATATAATGTGTTGTACTAATTGTCGAGCTCTTCTCCCGGGGAAACGTATCTCTTCGACGGTTTCCCACATCCAGTGTGCATCCCAAAACAATACCCATACACTTCTCCGGTAACGTGGTTTCTCCAGTCGAATAAATCCCGATACTTTTTGAGTGCCGTTCAATAACGTGTAAAACTGGTAAATCATGTACTGTATGAGGGGGGAATTTTTCAGGTACATGTCGCTTAAACGCAGGTAAATATCCTCCACTGTTTCATGTGACTGCAATACATAGTCAAAACACCAATTTTTAGATCGCCCCCAGCGTAATCGATGGCGACATCTCTGTACTAAATTGTCCCAGATCTCCATCTCGTCTACATAATCTTCTACTATGGTTAAATTCTCCACTGGTTGTATTCCCTGGCCGCGGCGTCTCGCTCTTAAAATTCTCCGTGTATCCATGACTGAAGGTCAGACAAGAATGACTGTAGAAAAACCAGCTGACGTACAGGTGCTTGATCACGTGGTGCAGGTGTTTGATCACGTGATGGATAACCTTTACCTATAAATACAGGTGTTTTCTGAACGTTCGTTATTTACTATGGGGGGCAGTGGTACTACGAGAATAAATGGATATAGTTATGTACTACAATGTATGAACGTGGCCTTACATAATCCTCACATTCAAAATGCTCGTCAATTTGTACAACAGATGTCACCGGAGGTCAGAAATGTACATAGTTTTCAACGGATTGCTGATTCATTAGCGGAGAATACCAATACGGGACGTTTACTCATGATTTATTTGTATGCTGAGGAATTGAAACAGAATCTTCCAGACCAGATGAGTGACATTGATCGGATCTTACGCGATTGTCTACAAAAAGGATTCGTGGAACTGATTCGTATGAAAGGAATGGCTGCCCTGTTATAAAACAAGAACGTTTTAGAATTTTTTCATTTTGATCATCATGGCTGAATTGACCAACAACGTTCTTACCGCTGTATTACAGCATTTCGAGGACTACAAAGAATCGGTGAACAACGCTCGTAGCGCTGCATTACAGTGTATCAAGGACTGGAAAGAAAAACAGCCGTTGAGATATAAATTCGCCATGAAGTTGTTGATCTTTTGGGAATTTCCTATGACCTTATATGAATATTCCAGCGTTTGCAAGCATATAGCCGACAACCTGAACAGAGAGTCTGGATTGATCATGATTTATACCATGGACCAAGAATTTAGACGACGGGAACCTGAGAAGACTGGGGCGATTGTAGCGATTACCGATCACTGGTTGGAAAAGGTGTATAAAAAAACCTAACCGTTTTCTTTTCCTTTATTCCTGGAGGATGGCCAGCAGTGACAACATCGCAGAAAAAGCGCATAACCATGCATTAGAATGGGTGGAGAAAATGCAAGACGATACGGTGTTTCAATTCGTTAAAAATTTTCTGATAGCGGGAGTGTTTCCAATGACTCTGGACGAATATACAGATCTACGGAACCATGTGTACATCAATCTCTATAACGATGCGGGATTGATGTTAATTTATGTCGTGGGGGAGGAATTCAAGAAACGCATGCCTGAAAAAACCGCCGAGATTGAAAGTATCACCAAGGACTGGCTTCGAGAAGTATACATAAAGTGTGAAGAACTTAATTCATTTCATTTATTCCCGGAGGATGGCCAGCAGTGACCACATCACAGAGAAAGCGATAGTTTATGTATTGGATTATCTCACAGACATTCATTCTGGGCAGATTGAATTTGTGTTACACTATATGCGAGAAGAATTATTTCCCATCAGCTTAAAGGACTATCCATGTCTCTGTCAGTATTTGATCGAGAACCGGATCACCCCGCAAGCCTTAGTATTGATTCATTTAATGGGCCGGGAATTGAAACGAATTCGACCCACAGACAGAGCAGAAATCGAGAAAATCAGACTACGATGTCTTCGAGAGATGTACGTCAAGTTAAACGTGTGACTTTTAATCTGGATCATAATGAAGTGTATCTGTTACCCGAAGAAGACCGGACAAGTATCTGGATGACTGTAGCTGCTGATCGCTATCGATTTCAACGCAGGATTCGAGAAATGGAAAAAATGTTGGACCCTATTTTAAAAAGACATGTGCATTGGTGTTGTGTGTGGGAGTTATGTATTTCAAATATGTGACATGAATAAAATTGTTTACACGAAAGCTGTGTTTGGTTGAGTCTCTCAGAGAAGGGTTTATTTGTTGAGGAATCCAGAAAATCCTAAAGGTAGAGTGAAAATCGAATCAAATAAGGTATTTTCTATCGAATAGACCTTATGAGATGTTGTTAGGGATGTACATGGTCGAGAAATAAATTTTTAAAGAGGCGGTGAAGAAACATTGAACCTCGACTCGACCTCTTTAACCGCTGTTTCTTTGAAAACTATGCGACGTAGCAAAATAAAAATAAGTTTAACGCATTCGCCGTCTCAGAATCTATCAGATTAAATCTACCTTGCACAGATATCGAATGTCTAGAAAAAGACAATGAGAAAAAACTCTCTACTCGAAAGCACAAATCCGCCATTTTGACGGCCACCATCTTGGCTTCGTCTCCGAAGCGAGGGATGTTTTCGAGGAGGTCCGCGCTTTCCCGATATATACCGGTGCACTCGCCAGTTCGCTTCACTGGTGATCCAGCACAGTTGTAGAAGATTTTTGAAGGATTTTAAAGAAGAAAGAAGAATGGCTACAAGAAGAGACCCGCTCTACAATTTCCAGACCTTGCCTGGATTCCGGTACCGGCTGGTAGTGGTGGCTGAGGAACGGGTAGGGGAGAATTGGGTCGTGCGTTCTGAGAACGACCTGAGCACCTTCTCCCCTTTCGACCAGAGTGGGGTCCGTGAGATCATCTGCCGGGTGCGGGCCGAGTATGAAGGGAGGGCACCCCGCCGCCGCACCGCTCGAATCTCCACGGCCACGAGACCGCGCCGACGGGCCCCACAGCCACCCTCACCACCACCACCTTACTCCCCGGCGACGCCTACAACACCACCACCAGCGATCCCATCGGCACCAGTGGAATACAGTCCGGTGCCGATGAGCGACTCACCAGCGTCACCGGTGGAGTATTCACCGAGGTCACCGTCCCCCGCACCACCTCCCAGTCCAGCCCAGAGTCCGTCACTGTTGGTGGCAGACACAGCATCACCACCGAGACCAGCAGCCCCTGCAAGACCCCCACCACCTACCATCCGGTTTGCAGGGAGGACTCCGCCACCACCGAGACCAACCCACGCACCGGTGGCAACTCATCCCCCGACGAACCACCCTATGACTGTCCCTGGCTGGGCAGATAGGGCGGTTCCCATCTGGTTTAAGTGTCCTGTCTGCTGGCAAGACAGGGTACACTCTGGAATTACGTGTAGGGGATGTGGGCAGCGCCCAGCTTGCTGCTCGTGCGTGGAAGAGTTACAGGAGCGGCGACACACCCGGGGACGGTGCCCGTTATGCCGGTTTACCGGAAGCAGGGAATGAAAAGTCGGTCCTTAGGACCAAACGGCCCTTTTCAGGGCCACCAACTTTTTTGAAAAGACACTTTTTATGGCAAAAATCAAGAAACACACAAGTTTGTTTTAAAAAAGTTTTATTAACACAAGTAATAGCTAGAATAAAGCTATAATAAAGTTACATTTTCTTGACAATGTAAACATGTTTATGATACTGATAAGCAAAGTCAACAAATCCATCGTCTATAATGAGTCCAATTGCCTCCGGCTAATCCATGAGGTTTCACCGTTAAACAGTTACATTGTTGTACAATAGCATCCACCCAAGGTAGAGATAATACATCTCCTCGTAGATCCGTCACCGACATGCTGGTTGACAGGTCTCACAGGTACACGTTGACCGGGGTTCTTGACTGTAAGGACAATGTTGAAACAGCCGGGGATCAAACTTTCTCTGAGTCCAGCGCTCTCTAAACTCCTGACAGATTTCACAGGTACAGTCCTTATGCGCTATTTCTTCTTCAGGGGTGATGGTACAATGCTGCGGACACTTACACTCTAGCCAGGGTTCTCTAGTGTGACCACAACATTTATAGACAAAGGGATAATAATTCAGCTCTGCCAATCTCTCTATCCACTTCTGTTTGGCCAGGATGTTTTCTTTTTTATAATGAAAACAGCCACAAGTGCTCCAAGGTCCTCGGCAATACCCACACACTAGTACATCTTTCTCATCATCCGCGTACCGTTCAAACGACATGATTGAGAAAAATGGTAACAAGTGACCTATTTATATAGTGTTTTTTGATGAGTCATCAACATGACGTCAGCCATCTGAGGTAGGGGATGTTTTCGAGGACGTCCGCGCTCTCGCCTTTTTAAACCGAGCGCAACGTCAAAATCGGGCATTCCGATTTTTTTAAAGGAACCAGAACCATGAGCCGTAGAGTAGGACCAGACCCTACAGTGAATGATTATTGTATCAAATGGGTGGAGGATTGGGAGCAAGAGATTGCCCCGCCGGCCTCACGGGAGGCTCTTCCCCCACCGCCCATGAGCCAGGATCTGCCCCCGCCTGAGGAAAACTGGGACGCAGAGTTAGAAGTGGTGCAACGGCCTCCGGGGAGATTGTTTTTTAAACACGGGTGGTTGCCCGTTTTTGTGTTTGACCACGAGCAACCCCCGGAGGAGCAGAAAAAGAAGAGAAGAAAGAAGAAGAAGAACAGACAGTGAGGGGGACCGAGAAGAAAAGAAGAAGAAGAGAAGGAGAAGAAGGAGAAGAGAGAAGAAGAAGAGAAAAGACCAAGAACAGAGAGAGAAAGAAAACAGCCCTTTTCAGGGCTACCCATTCTTTTTGAAAAGACATGGTTGATTACAATGACAAGAAATTTTTTTTTTTTTTTCCAACGTTTTATTAAACTCCAACTATGAACAATAACAATAACATAGTTTACAATACATTCAGTCTTTGACATTGACAAGTTTGTCCTTGATGGGTTCTCGGTTTACGGAAGGTCTCTTTAAACCAATCCGCCACAAAACGATCGCGTTGTAAGGCCGTGCCTTTCCAGGGAAGTAACCATTCTCGTACGGTGCTTCTATGGCGATGGCGTTGATGTAAAAAATACACACAGTATTGTCCACAGACATCCGTATTCAAATCTTGATAACAATGGGTGTTATGAATCCAAGTCTCTCCGTGGCGTTGAATAAAGTCTTGGATGTCTTTATGGCTGGGAGGTAATCCGTAAGAATCAAAATATTCGACGGTAGGGCTACTCAAATACAAACAGACCCAATGCGCTCCAGGGCGATCGTGAGGGTCTGTATTCACCACGATGGCTTTGTGATGAGGTAACAGCTCAGGTATGACATCTCGAGGATACACACCGGCAAACGCCGGTCCTAAATCTCGTTGTAAAACATCTCTCAATTGCTGAGTATCCATCTCTCTCTTAGTAATCGATGCTGACTTCTCGTTGTTTGTTGATTTCTAGCAGATTGTCGAACACGGCATACACCACACAGTTTAAGGTCCTGGCTACGTTGGCGGCAAATTGCACTTCCACTCTCAAGTTCCCCGTCTGTATGAGATGAAATTTATCCGTCTGGGCTTCTTGATCTTTCGTGAAATCCACACACCAGAGGGTGTAACCGTTTTTATACTCTTCCAGGGTAATGTCCGGAGCCCAGTCCTGACCTAATTTTCCCAAGCCTTTGTACAGACTCAAATACGATCTCAGGTACTGATCGTCGGTGAAATTAGGTTCCAAAGGTCGGGTTTCCATCATTTCTCCATTGATACTGATTTCTAATTTCTTGACTCTCTCATTTTGGAAATGAAAGGGGTTTCTGGTATTATCCCCATTAAAAGCCGCATTGTCCACAAAGCCCAACACGATCAGTTTAGGCATCTGTCCTTGAAACAGATGATCGGTGATTTTAGATTGGGTGCCACTAGGAATGGTGAAGGTTTTCACTTCCACTCGTCTCAATGGATATTTCGCCGTTTGAGTACTCAGTTGCTGATTGATGAGATTAATGATACTCGGCACAGGTTTGACTTTCCTCACCCACAAGATCATACTTTGAATGGCCACTTTCCCACTACTCCCGGCAGCGGTCATCATGTAGAACTGGGGTCGAGCGCGATTGAATCTGAGACGGACATCCAAGCCATTAGGGAGACATTTCTCTTGCTCAAACAAATCCAGATGTAATCGATCCATCAACACGATCTCCTTACTGTCTGTAATCTTCTCGTGACGTTTTCTCAACCCTACATTCTTGGAATCATCCGGATACTCGGGAGTCGGGATGACGGCCGCGATGTTGACTTTGTTAGACACTACTGCAAATTCCACAGGAGTTTGAGCCAGAGCTTCTAATTTGACCTCATCCATATGTCCTGCCGTATCTTTTTCCCACAAGCTACAGGCTCTCATCTGGGTTTCCAGAGTCTTGGGTGCATAAGACAACAATTTCTCCAGATACGCTTTGTAGGGATAAGTATCCGTCCCCGGGGTAATGACTTTTCCATTGAGACTGACATCGATTTCACTGAACAAGGAATGGAGAATGTTATTCACGGGGGTCGAGGTCGAATTGCCTCCTGCGAGATTCGTTCCATTGGCTTTCGTGAATTTACATACCATCTGGAGATAAGTTTGGGATAAATCCAGATATTCATCTTGTCCTTTGATTTCAAATTCAATCGGAGCCGTATCCGAGTTGAGGGTACTGGAAATGGGATAATATTCCATCCATTTCGAATCTTCTAAAGTGACGTTGGTCGGGGGCACTTTAAACAGTTCTAAACTGCTGGTGCCACAAGCGCAAGATTCTCGGTGCATCATATTGGAACGATGTGTTACTCAGCGTGAACTGGCATCAAATGTGTTCTGGGCTCCTTCTCACTCCCTTTTTATAGGGTTCTCAGTCGAAAATATCCAGAGAGCGTTTTGGCTTACCCCTTTTCACTAGCTTCCTACCTCCCTTCCTAGATCGCTTCCTAGGTTGCTTCCTAGGTCTCTTATGAGGCCCTCCCCGAGCTAAGATACGTTGTTTTCTTTTAACAAATCCTTTTCCTTCCTGTATTCCCACCTGTTTTCCCACCTGTTTTCTTTTGAGGGTCGTGGTTCCAGGCTTCCTGAGTATTCCTGTGCGTGCTTTTCTTCCTCGTTTGGATGGGGCTTTTCGAGATCTTCGCCTACGGGCATACCCTGCTGTCTCTTTCAGGGCTTGGGCACCGTGTGTCTTGAGAGCGTCTTTGAGTGATCGTTTATTATCTAACACATCCATCCCTGTTTTAGCAGCAGCCTTTAAGGCACTTTTAGCCCCCGATTTGAGTAAATCGGTGAAAAATCCTTTTCCCTTCTGCTTTTCAGATTTTGGATCATATTCTTCTGTTGGATGGCTTCTACGTCGTCTCCTCCGATAAGAGCGATAAGGGCGGTCGTAATCATAATATCTCTCTTGATAGACAGGACGCTGTTGTTGTTGTTGTTGCTGTTGTGCGGGGGCTCCACCTAATAATCCACTGATCAGGGGACCCGCCACTTTGCTGGCTATTCCCAGCAGGGCTCCAAGCCCGTGACCCTGCTGCCGTATTAAACCTTTATGGTAGTGCATCTTGATGTAAATGAACTTCGTTAGGGGTTACACCCGCTTTTTATACTTTTTACGCCGTCTCTTTCTCTTCTTTCCTTGGCCCGCTTGACCCACAATGGCATTGGCAATCCACGGAATGAGAAACCAGATTCCGTGTCCTTTCTGGCGTCTGACTCCTCGATGGTACTTCATCTTTCAATACACTTTGCGGAAATGAAGTTTGACTAAGGAGCGCCCATTTAAAAACCCCATAGGACGCCCTAAAGAATTCATGATGTGTACCTCAATGGTATCGAAATATTTCTTACTCAGTTTCAAATATTCGGCTCGAATCGGTTCCCAACGGGCTTGTTGTCGATCGTCGTATTGACCCGTACAGGGGACGACTCTCAATAATTTCAATTTGTTGGTGCCCACCACTTGAGGATCCACAATGTCACAATACACATACATGGCTTTCAGATTGTCGTAGACATCCATGGTCGTGTTCCCCAAGTAATTCACGTTGATCCATTTCGTCATGGTTTCATCGCCCAGGATCATTTTGTCACTATCCAGACCTAGCTTGTACGCTAAGGGTGTAGGGAAACGAATGCACATGGGGGTGGTTCTCAGTGCTTTCCCATTAAACTGATACTCGACACGATCGTACTCGGGGTGATACACTAAGATCTGGTTGTTCCCCTCGTCGTTAGGATTCCCTAACTCACTCCATACTTTCCACAGGGTTCTCCTTAAGGCTGCGTTGATTTCATTGATTAACGCCAAAGGTTGTGTATAAGCTCGGGGTCGGAAGTGAATGCGAATGATATCGAAGGGAAATAAACTATCCCCTCCCGCAAAGAGATGGGACCATGGCGTCAGATCCCAGGGGACCACCACCTCACACCTGGCCATCGTGACTTTACCCATATTCTCTGTCTTAAATCTTTCCCATTTATAAGTGTTGGGATCTTGGACATGTTTCGTATACGGATCTGGAATGAGAACGTCCACATAAGCCTCGCTATCCGATACGTTTTGTAAGTTGGCCGAGTACATCATTTCGGTCAATCCGACTTCCCATGCTCCATCCGTTAAGTCCATGGTGTGTGGCAATAACGTTTTAAATTGAGCAGTCGTATTCGTCGGAAACGATTCCATCGAACCATCACTCAACAGAGTCATGTAAAACCCTTCTCCTCCAGCCATGATGTCTTAAATGAGCCCCTGTCTCTGTTTCCTTCTCTATTTATACACAACACCGTTTTGTTTTTTCACAATTTTTTATTTGAAACAACATACAACATGACAATACATTCAATTCATTCTTCTTGATCGCGGCCACCACCACCCCACATCAACGCATCCGAGTCTTCCAACTCTAGTGTTCGTCTCGGGACTAAGCGTCGTCGCATCACCAGATAGTGTCGGGTTCCCCAGCAATCGGCTACATCATAACCTTCATTGATCATGTCTTTGAAATGTCGGAGACAGTCCTCGGAATGGTCAAACCAAGGACTCTCATTTAAGGTCCAATCGGATTCGTCTTGTCGTCCCATCAATCCCCAGAAGGCTTTGACTTTCCAGCGAAACTCTTGATACTTGGTCTTCATGATAAAGGCTGACCATCCGTGAGGTATCAGTATACGTTTGTACAAGTACACAGGATGCGTGGACGTTTTGTGTTGTTTACAATGCATCAAACACATCTGCTTATCCGCAAACCATGCCGTTTTCTTTCCCTCTTGTTTCCAGGCGTACTGTGTGTTAGCCATGGTGAACTGATGAATCTGAAGAAGATCGTTCCTGTTTTATACTCGGGCTCGCTAACGTCATTTGTGGACTAGGTATGACGTAGCCCACCAAAGAACTTAAGGTCACCATCCAAAAATCGCGATTGGGATCGCCTAAGGCTAACATGACGACCGAAGTGATAATGATGGTTAAACACAGGAATAATTGTGCAAAATACACAATTTCTGCTCGAGGGACTTTTTCACCCAAGAAAGTCCACTGGTTGGTCATGGCCGAATGAGATCCGCTTGCGGAATCCATGAATCAAAACTGGGAGGATATCCTTTCCAACGCACTTTGACTTCTGAAATGACTTTTTTTCCCACACGCCGCTTTTTATACCCTAAGATTTCTTCCACTTCATAGACATCATCGTCTTTAATCACTTGTTGTAATTCCTTCTCGTAAAACGTTCCTTCTAATTCTTCCCCGTGATCATCTTGAATACGATAGACGTTTCGTCCTGGCACTTTTCTAGAGATGGTAAACAGTTCTTTGGTCCAATTCGGTAAATATCCTTTTTCAAACGTACGTTTGGCTTTACTAATGCGTACACGATCCCCCACTTGCAAGCGACTCGTGGTATCGGCACTCTGTTTTCCATACAAGGTTTTCCATACGGTCAAGACATTCTTGGCATTGACTTGAGCAGGAGCTCGCCGGATACTGCGATGATAGGTATGATTGTAACCATACACCAGATCCCCCAAGACATCGACATACCGTCGTGTTTTATGACGTGTAAAATACCGCCACATGCGTGCTTTCAGCGTGCGTTGAAAACGTTCCACAATACTGGCTTTGGTTTCGGCATTACGGGTCGTAAAGAAATGAATGGATTTGAAGGCTTGACGAAATTCTTTATTGGTAAATTCTTTTCCTTGATCGGACTGAATGCGCACGGGGCGACGTCCCTCTCGAAAAATCCCTCGTAAGCCTCGTATCATTTCTTTCCCCGTTTTCTGTTTTAAAGGCACGCCCCAGGCATATTTAGACAGCACGTCAATGGCACATAATAAAAACGTATACCCATTATTGTCTTGTTTCAAGCTGGAGACATCGGCTAAATCTAATTGCCATTGTTCATCCATATCCGTCACTCGTGTTTGTCGTCGCTTGAATTTCCTCCGTATCGGTTTATGCAAGGTATAGGTATCTTGAGCTTTCACCCATTCTCGAATTTGAGACAGGGTAATCTTGTGTCCTAATTGACGCACTTGACGATACAACGCCTGGACTCCCCCATACCCTGTCTTGGGATCGTAATACAGTCGCTGTAAGATCTGTTCTGCTTTCATGGTAGATTTAACCATTTTCCAATTTCACGTGATGTCTTTTTACTGGCCTCCCAGATATTTTTAGGGGTCATCATTCGTCTGGGAGTTTCATAGAACGATTGGTCAAAACCCGAGATTTCTTGAAATCCGCTCTCCTCTTCCTCTAGAGGTCTAGGCGTACTGATTTTCCCTGGTTTGTCCATGGCTTTTATAACATCCCGATTGTTCACATATCCTTTGGGAGCATGAGTCTCTTTTAACGCTTGAGCAAATTCCTCTAATCCCGTGGGGGGATCACGATGTCTTAAGGGTCTTTGTCGTTGGGCTTCGGTCATTAAATCCACAATATTGGAATCGGGAACCCTGCGTCCTCTATAGCTGATTTCTCCTTCTTTATTCCAAGTCACCACTTTGGATTTCTTGAGATGATCGAGTAATAAACCTGCTTTCTTTCGACCCGGTTTATTGACGCTTTTGATAATCTGTTCCTCCAAGTCATCGGATGCTGAGGCGGCTGTGGGTGGTGAGGCGGCACTGGTTGCAGTGGTTGGGGAGGATAGAGTCGCTGGGGTGGGATGTCGAGCTTGTTGTAAATATTGACGATAGCGATGAAGTTGATGACCGTACAACCCCACTTTTTCTTTCTCGGTTAAATCATCTCGATGTTCAATCTCGTCCAAATCACTGCGTAAACCAATAGTCGAGGTAAATTCGGGAGGTTTAGGTAATTTGCCTTTTAATTCGTTGAGCATCGCTTCCGGTACCAACACCATTTTTCGACTCATGATTTCTTACAAATCTTGCCACACACAAACGAACCCAATCCTTTTTGGTGGATGAGTATACCTCGTCGTTTTTTCACGGGTTGAGTCCGGACTAAGCGTCTTAAGATGTGTTTCTTTCGACCCAGTTGTCGCTTCTGAGTAGGATTGAGAGGAATCACCCCTTTTAATAGATTGTACACAATCTCACAAATCTTTAAAATGCAGTCATTGGAACAATGTTTCAACACCTCTGTCTTTAATTTGCTGGAATAGTGAGGAGCCGCTAACGTCTGCAAGAGCGGTAAATGAGGTCGTAATCGACATTCACACTTCTTCGTATGAGCCATGGTAATGAAGGGTGGGTCACCTTCCCCCTCCTTTTTATACCTAGTCCAGGACAACGGCACTCGGATGTTTAGGATCAAAACGCTTGTGATGGACGGTCTCTTCGTGACGATTGCGGTTCTCTCTCGCATTGAAGACCAGAGGGCAAAATTTACATTTATATTTCTTTTGCACCTGAACCGGTGTTGAGGTGGTTAAGGGTTGAAATTTCATGCTTCCAAAGGTATGAGCAAAACTCGGTAGAGCAGTATCACTGGTTCTGGAACTTCCTATAGGCCCATGCATGGATCGTTCCATTTTCTTTTGAGCTAATCCGGCTTTCAGATTGGCTAACGTTTTAGTGGCCTTGGGGGGAGTGGCCTTGGGAAACGGCATCTTCACAATGAGAGGGGTTTTCTTTGGAGCCCAATTGGGAAACGGATTCTTCATCCTGAGAGGTGTCTTCTTAGGGGACTTCTTAGGGGATTTCTTAGGTGTCTTCTTAGGTAAGCGAATAATGAGTTTAGGAATTCTCTGAGGCGATTTTTTAGCTTTCTTAGCCCGTGGTTTCTTGGTTTTCTTGGGTTGTCCCCCACGGGGCCTACGGCCTGTTTCCCATTTGAATAAATGACGGATAATGGTCCCTCCTAAGAATCCGGCGCCTCCTCGTTTCAAAATGGCTTTTTTACGCTCTTCTTCATTGGACTTCTTATCGGCAATGACACTCAAGTCTTGGCGATGGGATTGAATGAACCGCTGAGTGATTTTATTGCCTGGTAAGACGCCTCGCAATAAATTTCGAGCGCCCATCGCAAACCAGTTGAGTAAGGCTCTACGTCCTAATTCAATGAGATGGCTCCGTTGAACGGGATCCCGTTCCCGTTGTAAACGGCGTAACGTTTTGACTAATTTACTCTTCGCGGAAGGTCTACCCATGATGAAGACTGTCTTTCGAATGATACACCTGCCCATGATGTGACATTATTTATACTCTCGGGGGCATGTGCACAGCCAAGTTGGTAAAGAGTTGACTTCTTAATCTTAAATCGTCCGACGTCTGAGGACTCAAGTCCACTAGTAAATACCCGTGAGGTACACGGGTGGCGTCCTCATAGGCTGGAAGTAAATGCGGCATTTGTAATTGCCGACTTAACACCCCAATCTGAGATTTATCTCGAGGATTTTTAAACAGCACAAGATAGTGAGCATTCAGACTGATGGTACGATGTTGTACTGCTCGATCAAACAGATTTTGTGTGATATAAATGACACTGGTATTGCGATGATGCGCTTTGCGCGTAAACCAGTCGACAATCGATTCGATGGCTTTACCTCCCATCATATCATCAAAAATGAGTAGATGACGCGTACTGAGATCCGCCACTATTTGCTCATCGTCTTGAGGTATATTGCGGATAAAAGTGACCTTGTCCTGTAAGGATTCGTACGCGGACTGCCATTCTCGATAACACCATACTATCTTTTCGGGAGGCGGTGCAATCCACTGTGTATTTTGCACCAGTTGCTTGACAAATTCTGTTTTACCCGATTTAGAGGGTCCAGCCACCACCATGGTAAATTCATGTTTCAACTGAAAAGGCTCAAGTGTCTCGTAGGTATACATCTTGATAAATGACACAAGTTCATGGGATCATACATATTTATTAACAAATAAAAATACGTACAGCTTGCTCAACACTATGTCTACAAATAGGACATTGTTTCAGCCCCGTAGCACATATAGCACAAGTACATAAATGACCACAAGGTAAAAAAGCAATTCTCAAGTCTCGTTCTAAACAAATGTGACATTTCTGGGTACACATTGGATTCCCTGCCGCGTCTAAGGGTAAGCCTTCCCAATCGCAACCACTGTCTTTAGCGCGGGCATAGGCATTGAAGGCTTGTCGTACCCATTGTTTACCCTTATTACACTTCAGGTAAGGACAGTGAGGATACCAATAAGCATGTTGTATCCAAGGATTGTCGACAGCTCCCCAATGGTGAAGTCCAAAGTTGCAATAAAAACAGCACGTGTTATCCCCGTACCCTTTGTAAAAGTATCCCGCTTCTGCAATGGTAGGTAATAGGTTCTGCAAGTGTTCGGGAGCATTTTCAAACGACGTTACTCGATCTGACAGTAGAGCATAACGTGGTGTACCCGGGTTATGTAGTGATTCGTAGTCCGTCATTTTGCCGACTGATGGTTTTCTCTAGCATGTCCTTTTTAATACCCGTAAGGCAGCGTGTCATAGTTATGAATACGTTGACGTTTATCATACACCATGCGGTATTTCTTCACCAGAGGAATGGTTCGCACATCATGTTGGCGGGTTCGTTGAATAAAGTGCGGATAGTTGACATGGACTTCTTCTTCTTCTCCTTTTAACATTTTTTCCAACGTATCGAGAGACACGACTCTAGAGGCACGATAATTGAGTGTCAATCCTTTGACTTTGCAGACAGATTTTCCCCCCTGGGTCTCGTATGCATAATTTTTGGGCCCGCCCGACATGTACTTGATGATACGATCTCCACCCAATTCATCGGTCCAGCCGCCTAAACTGTTGATAATGGTCGGATTGAACTGGGTCTCGTCGTGCTGATAGATGATACTATCCGTGTCAAAGTATAAGACACGCTCTCCCAAAGGCTGTAACGTCTCGTACAAATGTAAACGAGCATGAGCTGTTGTAAAACACGCCAGCACCACGTTTCCAAAGGGACAGTCTTCTAAAAATTCTTCTTTCTCCTGATAATTGATCAGCATCATATCACATTCGGGGCGTTCACGATTTTCTAAGAGTTCGATGCCTTTGACTTCTAAAGTGGCATCTTGTAATTTCTGTTGTAATTCTTCTTCTTCCGTGAGATACAGGGATTTGGGTAATTGTAATCGTTGAGCAAATTTTCCCCACAAACAATTTAAAAAGAGTTTGGCAATGGTTCTTCGGACCGGATTTTTCTGGATGTCGGCCGGATTCATGGCAATGCCTTCTCGTTGCTGAATTTCCTCAATGTAATGTTGCTGCTGTTGGGCTGTTTGACAATCCTCGGGGAATCCGGAAGCTTCTTGTTTAATTTTCAAAAAGGTGTTGATATACGCTCGAAATAAGTGGTCACTGATTTTCTCAAAATGCCAAACTTCGTAAATGCGGTCGAGACGATAGCCTAGATCTAATGCTTTGTGAAGTTCGGTGGTCACCCAGGTGCCCGTGAGACTGCGTTCAGAATCGGTGTGCTGGCACCGCTCGTCGGGTCCTAAGTTGCGCTGTTCCGCACAGGTGCGGCATAAGGGAGAGAGTAATTTACCCCCGGTCTTGTAAGGTAATACGGGGTGATACAGCTCTCGGGGTGGGAGGACACGACAACGAATGAGCCCGAAATAGTCTCTGACATCGGTGAAATGGCTGGTGATGACTTGGGGATGTTGGACGGGAAATGGCTTGTATTTCAACACGTACGGGTACAGGGAACAGACATCCACGTATCGCATGTCACCCTCCTCACAATACAGTCGTGTAGCATTGGTCCGGCCTCCGTACAAAGCGTCACGGGGATTCAAAGGATCTTGTATATCGACTCCTTGTAAAAATTCCTGTAAGTCGGGATTGGTCTGGGTCTGACGATCAAACTCGTGTTCCCATATGCTCACGACTGTATAGCCTTGGTCTTCTAAAGCACTGGCTCGTTTTAAGGTGTCCAGGTAGAGGTCTTGATACGTATGCTGAACACGATGAGGATGCATGTCAGTCAACAGATTCGGGAAACAGGTGGGACAGCCGTGCCAGTAACAGCCATAGAATTCGTACACGATACGAGATTCCTCATCATACCCATCTACTGTATAGGGTCCAAGCGTGACTTCGCCCCCATTTCTAGCATGTCGTATGCAGTGATGTTGATGTTCTAACCAGGCGAGCCATCGGCAAGCTTTAGCTGAATATCGTCGTGCTGGCCGGTAGCCCATATTGGGAATGATGGCGATGGTATTTTCAACCATGAATCCTCGTCGGTAGGCTAAATTAGCCGTGCTGGCAAACGTGATGGATTCTTGAAAGGGGTCTACTTCCACCAGATCAAACAGAGTGGATTTGAAATGGGCACAACAGCGGCGTAAAATATCCACGTCCGAGATGCAGTAAGCTAAGAATTCTTTCTGGAAATCAAAGACTTTGCCCTCTTGTTGATGGTACCAAGTATAGAAGGCTTCACGATTGGCGGTGGACATATTGTCAGGATTGTAGAAATGAGCGGCCGGGTAAGGACCCACATACTGCTGGTTCTCTGTCGTGTTGAAAAAGTGCGGGAAATAGCCTTTTTTCAATTCCGTTAATCCGAAAGCAGAGGGCATCTTGGCAAGAGCAAAGGGTAGAAAGTTGTAAGAATCGATGAATCTCAACCCCAAGACTTGCATGGATAAGATTTTACTCCCGTTCAGGATGACGGTGGGTTTGATACACGCCGTGTGCACCAGGTAATTCAAAATAAACTGCCCATCGTATCCTTTGAAATTGTGGGCAATGATGGTGGCTTCATCGTGTTTGAGTTCCACATGGCCTTGCTCATCGGTCTCGCTCTGTAAGAGCCATTCCATAAACTGTTTTAACGTGTCGGGTCCTTGAAATAGGAAGCGGCGTTGTGATCCGAATCCTTCACAATGAGAACAGGGCTTGTCGATATCCACACTGTCGCAATGTTGACACACACGTTCTGCCACGCATAAATTGGGGATGTGAATACCGTTTTCCTGACTGCATTCGAAATCGTAATAAATGTATATTTTCAACTCCTCTTCTTCTTTTTCTTTCTTAGGTTTGGGTTTCGTCTGTACAAAGCAGTGATGAGGCATGGTGACGACTTTGTGACAGATGCGGCATTCGGTTTGACCCCCACACGCGTGGCGTTTTAATAATTGCTTGGACATCCATTTCTGACACTGGTTACACCGCCCCATTAAACTGCAGACCGTGGTCGTTGTATTACTGCTGTAAGGTTTCAAGTGGGTCTGGTAACAAGCTGCATTTCTGAAAAATCCCTTACAATGAGGGCAATTCGTCTGAGTCCCGTCCGGGGTACAGGGGGTATCGGCTAAACAAAATGAGCATCGATGAGGACAGACGGTCCGATGATCTTCAATGTGACTGTAACCAACATCGCAATAATCGCAATAGTATCCGTTTTCCGTCACTCCAGGCATAGACACAATGGCATCGTAATGCTCGTTATCCAGCAGGATATTCAAACAAGTCCCGTGCCCCGGTCCTTTGTAAATAGGTTCCAGTCGTGAACGAGTTGTATTCGTTTTGAATTGAAATATTTTCAATCGATACTGTGGGGCGAGCGCGTGCTGTAATTGCTCCCATTCACGCGGCCCACACGGCTGGTTCATAACACACCCAGCTTGTTCCATCAAGGCTATCGCTTCTCGTTTCTGGTCGAGCGTTTTGAAATCCCCTTTTCTCATGCGTAACCATTTCGTTTCCCATGCCGGGTCGTTTGATTTCTGGCTGTGTAGACGTGCTACCACAATAGCCCGGGACAAGCAGAGAGAATCCTCAGGATTTTGAATGCGAACGATCGCTCTCTTGGAGTTTTTGAATTTCTCCTTATCCACGTGTAGATGTTTTTTCTTAGTGCACCCGCTGCCTTGTGGATATTTGACATGGAAAAAATCCATCTGCACTGCCCCGTCGGTGATTAGGAATTCCTTTTTAGATTGCTGGACGGATTCTATTTTGTTCAGAATTTTGTCCTCGTTGAGCTGATTGGACTGCGTAAATTCGTACCAAATAGCTGAATCCAGAGACGGGTGCCGAATATTTAAACGTAGATAATCATTGGGATTGCACTGCATTTCCTGTTTCACATTTTTTAACATATCCCGGAAGAGCCGACGAATGAAGGCTGTATTTTCTTTCTCTGGAATAGGTTTGAAAGCAACATTGTAGACATTTTCCTTGACTTTAAATTTCCGTGATTGACGTCCTCGTTCCAGTTGAATTTTGTAATAATCCGAAATGAGTTTCTTTTTCCCCCCTCCCCGCTGTAAATACTGTAGTCGTCGTTGATTCTCTCTGCGGAGTTGTAATTCACGCTGCCGTTGTCTGTTCAGCTGATCATTCAAAAATCTCAATCGCTGTTCAATATAACTCCGTGGAAGTCCAGTAGGTAACTTGTCTGACATGATGTCGAAAGTGACACCCAATGCACCGCGCGCCGCTTTATATATATTACCTGTAGACAGCGCTGGGTAAAACTAGGGACCGTGCCAGCTCTGGGGATTGTACTATTGTTCTTTAATAAACATGTCAACTTAAAACCTTGTGTTATTCTTTTAGATTTAATACACTGTTATTCTTTTAGATTTAATACACAGGATTTCACTGGATTTTCAGAAAAATAGCAGGAACTCATTCCAGGAACTCAAAGCGAAAGTACCGCATCATAGACCAGCGGCCATAGGCCAGTCTATTCACCCGCTCTACAACCCCTGCTGGGGTTGACCCCGTCCTAGTGCACTCCGTTGACCCCGACACCGCTTGACCAATCAAAAACCCCCTTACTTGACCTCATTTGCATAAAAAGTGCACTCAGTTGACCTCCCTATCGGGACGCGTTATACTACTGTGATTGACCACCGGTCACCGTGTCGATTTTGGGTAATTGTTTTCCATTTTAATTGATCTCATGGATACATCAAAAGTTGACAAGAAGTACCCCGTCGCGTGACAGGCATGCACGCGCGTGTTTTGCTATTCAAATAAAATAATTATCACTTACTACGTCCGACTGTAACTATTAATCACTGGAACCCGTAAAGTTCTCTAATCCAATACAATCCGATTATACCCCCCCCCCCCCCCCCCCCATTTTTATAAACATCCCTGTTTGTTCTTTATATATTAATTATACTATACAATTAAATTCAAACAATTTATTTTAAAATGTTCTCTCGTGGGTTTATAGCGTCGAAGTTTCGTATATTTCATGCACATTCAAAAATCATATAAATATAATAATTATAAAATTTCTGGGCTTGATGGGAACATGGGTTTCTATGTATTATTACAATGCTACCTCATTTTCATCTCAAGTTCGGTTTATTAGACCTTGATAGTTGCCTTTTGTATTTAAACATGGTATGATTACATTTATAGACGTTATAATACAAATGAACGCGCGGTAATTAGCGTGCTCTGCAGTTTCATGTGGACTAAGCGTACTCATTTGACAATGATACTAACATCATTCAATTTGAATTTATTTATTCTCACAAGTCAGTAAACATGACATAGAGAAATACATAATCACAATAAAATTGATATATACATGTACATGGGTCTTGAGGTATATAGATATACAATAATGAAGATTACTGAATATAATTGGCAAATTAACTTCTACTTGGAGGGTTGACCACCTCATTATTATACTGTCTATCTGCTCTGGGGATACTAGACCATCTCCCAGTTTCTATTCGTAAGCCGTGCTTTGCCGTTCTGAATCTTGCAAATTTACGTAGTCTATAAATATACAAATTCTATAAGATATAATTTTGACATTTGTATTCAAAATTTGTCAACAAGTTGTAAATTTCACCTTTGCTGCAATTATTATATTCTGACAACCATTACTGCCGGAATTGATCATATAATTTTTGTTTTAATGAATTTACAAGCCACCTTCTGTTTTGTAATAATGGAAAATCCATATACATGTAATTGCTTAAGTCGCAATCGTCAATAATGCTTTTAACATATTTTATCCATTTGATAAAATAGATATGACAATTTTGTTTCTTTGCCATTGACAATGTTGGACCAAAATAAACATACCCGGTTTCGATATAGATATCTAATGGGTATCTGTCCAATTCGCCACATATCATACTTTTTGGTATACTTTGCTTCAAATTCAACAAAATGGTACAAAAATCATTCCATTAAAAATAATAATTTATACGTGAATGTGTGAACACGATCCTAAAAACCGACAACACCATTTTATCAGTGCTGAATTGCGAGTGTTAGTTCAAACAATATTTTATTCATTATTCGTGTACATATATACATTCAAGATTATATAAAGTACAAATATGAGAAAAAGATCGGGAAATAACTTGGTTGGTTTACATTGTTCCTTCTCCTATATATATAGCGTTAAATGAGAGGTGTACACATTTGAATACATTATTATAATGCAAAGGATTACAAATATATATTACGGTATAAAAACAAACTGGAATTTTGTTTACGAAACGAGGACCATGATTAATGTTACAGGAGGAGTGTAATAGTGGACAATGTCACAGTTGTAATTAAACCAGGATTAGTACCAGCATGAAATGTATGTACACTGATGTTTTAGCTAATGTTTTCGAGACAATATAACATGATAAGTACAATACAAATCATATAATTGATTTTGGAAGTTCTTGGGTGCAAAAGAGTAGCGGTAAAATCGCCTGAGGGTAATTATATTTTCAACTGTGGAGTCTTTAGCCTTTTTCATAAAACATGCTATTAGATTCCATGTGTTTGTTCATTTGCATATTTTACCGGTACGTTCCAGTCAAGATTTTTTTTTACACCAAGATGCGTCACACGCCGTAATTGCTCAAAGTGCCATTATGTTTTTTCAATGCGCCTAAGCACGGAGCTCACAGCCCATGACAGTGAGTGAGGGTAATTTATCCTGTCAACGCCTGTCATTTACGACAAGTATGATATTCACTGACTCATTGTCTTGTTAAATTCGAGGCTATATGCCTCCTCTTGCAGTGCAGCGACCACGAGTTATCTCATACGTTTACAAGAGTTATCCCTCGTGCCTTTTAAAATTTGTACGAATATTCGCCGTGTGTCAATCATTTCTCGATTGATTGATTTTTATTGTCTAATGTATTCAATCATATGGAGACATCACCATTGCCGGGGAATGGCTGCACAATTTTGGCCTTTGCTCGGCGCTTACGACTTTTGAGCAGGAAGGGATCTTTAACGTGCCACACTTGCTGCGAAACGGGGCCTCGGTTTTGCGGTATCACCCGAAGGACCACCTATTACGACAAGCAAGGGGCACTGAGGGCATATTTTAACCCGGATCCCCACGGGACACAAATACATGTATATAACCTTTAATATTAATTTTAGACAAATGACCGTTCATTTCAGTGCTAATGAAAATCCTAAAAATTATAAAGCGTACCGTATAAATAATTATAAGACCAATAAAAGGAAGGGAACCTATATATTTTTTCGTTTATTAGCACTTGGAATGAACTTTCAAATGTTGGCAGTCATTTTTCTACAATTAAGATAGTTAATTAGTGAGAGGGTCGGAGGCTATTATTGAGGTCAATGGGAATTTTCCCCAGATGACCCTGCGCTGTGGCTTTTACATATTAGACTAACGATCCCGATGCCGGCTTATTCTGTAAGATATTGAATATACCTTTTCTTGATGCAGAGTGTGTATTGATACAGTAGTTCATGTTCTTACACACACCCCCCCACCTTTAATTTCAAAACCTTTTACAAACCTGTCCATTTCGTGCACGTTAACGAAACTCACTTAGATACTTGTACATCTTTTCCTATAAGATTTTGTAAAACAACATTAATACGTTAAACGAAGTTATTTCCATGCAATGATCAACGAATCATTAGATCCGGGATTTTAAAACACATCACGGTATATGATTTTGTAACGGATTTCGATCACTTTGAATAATTATAGACCTAACAAAAATATTTTGATTACTTTACTTTCTAGGGCTTTCGATTATCTAATAAAATCGATGGCATTCCTCAAACCCAAACCTTTATGAAAGTCACAGGTCATTAGAATTCGTGTCGTTGTGGGCGTTGGCACGATAAAGTACCTGTCCTTACCGTTTTCTTTTTTATTAAATCATTTAAATTTTACTTCGAAATTTGATTTTTCTGTTTCTTCTTGATTTTATGGGACTGTATTTATGGGCCTTCGTAGTTTTATAATACGTATGCAAAAGTTTTTCCTGTTTCAATACACTGCTTCACGGAAACAAAAGCCATAATAGAATAAAAAGTATATGAAATATTGAATCGAAATTCATAAGAAAAATTTCAATACGATGACATATAAATCATGTGCAGTTTGTGCGTAATGGTAGTTATCTAAAATGTCTGCTGTAAAGACAAACTATATCCCCATCTTTTCGGATAAAAGAGAGCAGTAAGCTATCATCACCTTTACAAATGACCGACATGTACAGAACGACCGTTTGTCATTTTCATTTGTTTAAAATGAAAACCGTAATGTCATCCTGGACGTATTAAAGGGGAAAATCTGGACCATGCTACTTCTGCGGGTATATTCTAACTATGTAGCCATATGTCTCAATGTAGTGATTATACATAACCAGTTTTGCGGAGAGTAGGCTAGTGGATGTTTGACGATTAGATTTTCAGAAGCGATTT